>NC_048926.1:75037378-75100547 GCF_011077185.1 Oxyura jamaicensis | reverse complement strand
AAAAAAAAAACAAACCACTATAAGAAAAAAAAAACCCTGGGGGTGTCATTTTGTTTTTTTTTTTTTGTTTAGACAGAAAAAAAAAAAAAAAAAAAAAAAAAAAACACCTCTGGAAACTAGGTTGACACTGTTTTATTATTTTATCTTTAACAGCTTGCCCTCCATATGGAAAAGCTTTAAAATTTAACTGGAATATTTAACCCTTCTTCAAGTCCCTTAAAAATTGTAACAGAAAACATGCCTTGGTTAGTATTTTTTTATCCTGCAAATTTTAAAAAAGAAAAGAAAAAGGTAGTTGTTAAATTCCAATTTTTGGATCAGTTATTACTGAAAATACCATAGCTATATTAAAGTCAATACAGCAATCTGGATTTACACCATGTAAGAATACAACCTGAAGAAATTTAACAGTGGCCAGTATATTCAGTATTCCACTATTTTCAACCCTGTCAAAGGCTGATAAGTTTTCCCTGAATGCTCTCTTGCATATTTCCCATTAAGGCTACGTATCTACAAGACAGTATTTGTACAGAGCTTCTTTTTTAGCTTTGCTTCCAAAGGAAATAAGACTTATGCAATTGCCCTGTCTGCCTATTTTGGAAAGAGGATGAAAGGGGAGAGGCAGACAAACAGCATATTAGCTTGGAGGATGATTTCAGCCAGGCTTGAGAGAGAAGGTAGAGGCATGCAGCCTTTGCAAAACCAGCTGCTGGCTGAGGAGATGCCCTTCAATGGTGAGATGGGCTGGCAGGGAGGAAGATTCAGCAGCAGCTGGAATTGGAATTGGTGCCAAGCACATGTACAGAGATCCTCATCATCCTCACCATCTGCACAGCTCTGCAATCTTGTGGGTGAAAGAACTTCAGAAGGAAAAAAATGGAAAATCAGGATTTCACTGTTTCTTCTGCCAACTGAACACCTTGCAGTATCTGGGGGTAGGAGGGATGTTGTTTGTTTTGTTTTGTTTTGCTTTCATTTTTGAAGAACTAAGCACTTCTGTTAAGTACTGTACAGGTCTTGTTTCTGTCCTGCATGGATGCCGTAGCCTTGTACTCTTTCTTTCTGGAGCCAAAGCAGAACCAAGTTAAACAAAGCTGATTCAAATATGTTTGATGCACTATTGTTTAACCTGCAAGCCATAGTCTTCTTACTTCAGTCCACCATAAAACAAATGGGGGAAAAAAAATGGAACAAGAGGAAATTGTTAGCTATCTTTCAGATCAGGATGAAAGCCACACCTGAATGATTTCTGAGCCTTCCCAGCTTTTGTTAGTTTACACTGATCTGCTTTGAATGCTTCATTTTCTTAAATGTTTTGAAGCCATTATATCTTTCTCTATTTTCACTTTACTCCAGACACTCTTAAATCTGTTCTGATTAAGCCAAGTATATATGTCCAAAGCAAACACATATTTAAGACAGAATATGGCAGTGATCCTATTTAGATACATACTTCAGTTTTCACATACAAGCAGTCCCACTGAATTTGAGTCTTTTGCAAAATTAAGTGTCTTTAATAACTCTGCACAATTAGGGCCAATAAAAGAGGGACCTCTGCACTTGGTGCTCTGTCTTGTGCTCTGCATGTAACCTTCATCGGGTCACTTCACCTCTGTTATGCTCTGTTCCCAAACACTAAAATATCATCTACTTAACATGCCTGATATTAGCAACACGAAAATTGCTAGCCTTATTCTAACACCTAAAAATGCAGTCATCAGGACTGCAATAGGGAAAAGGTTACAAATGCACAGACATGTTGTGACTGCGAACACACAAGGAGAGAAGGCAGCCAGCAGTGAAAGAGAAGAACCAGGAGAACAATAAAAATGAGTAAAAGATATTGAAAAGAACAGAGCAAGAACTGTAAAATGTATTCAGGGGTGGGGACAATGGAAGGATGAAGGAGAGTTTTTTCACCTTGCAAGACAGATTTTTGAAAGGTGGGATATAACCCTTTATTTACTTCCAAAAGTAATTTTTACTGACATGTAAAATTTAATTAATCATATAAAATGATGTACTAAACACAAAAATTACGTGCACAATGACTAATGGCAGAAGTATAATTTTTCTCAGATGTTTATCTATTAGTTTAGAAAAAAAAAAAAAGGATTTTGGGGAAGCTAAAGTACATTTTCTCATTGTATATGAATATTAACAAAGTTCAGTTATACTCATGATTTGGAGAATTACTGGTGCATAAAGCAGAAAATTATATGAAATACTGGTCCCAGTTTTTTTCTAACTGCCTCATTTTATCTCTCTAATGCAGTTATTCTTTCATCTTTGATTTA
Organism: Oxyura jamaicensis; assembly: GCF_011077185.1. Lineage (NCBI taxonomy): Eukaryota > Metazoa > Chordata > Aves > Anseriformes > Anatidae > Oxyura > Oxyura jamaicensis. Next base: position 75,098,250 of record NC_048926.1, on the reverse strand, counting down.
TTATTTTTTCTAATGAAGAGGCAAATCAAGAGTCCTCATATAGTGTTGTCCTGATCCCATTTCCCCACCACCACCCAGGTTAGATCTGGAAGTATCCAAGCACATGGAGCCCAGTGATATAAACTGGAACAGCTATTCTATTCTTTTGTGGAAAAAAAATAAAATAAAATTAAAACAACAACAACAACAAAAAAAACTGGTTTTACATTGCAACCTGCTCCCTTAATTCCATTCCTTTTCAGAGTTAGGTACACTGGCCAGACTGCAGATTTTTTATTATTTTTTTTTCCTTCAGCACCATTATTGTGATGCCTGGACATTGTGGATAACACCTACTGGTTGGCATAAAAGTAACATAACGTCAAAATGTTTAGTTCAAAAGAGAGTGGAGAAGACTTTTCAGTGTCTTTAGCAGTTAAAGATATACTTAATTTGTTGCTAAACTTCAGCCTTGCTGCTGTTCTTAGTATCATCTTAGAGATCCAAAAGGCTCAATACTATTTTTTAAGGCAGTCTTTTTAAGGGTTGATTCAAAAACTGATGGGAATCTTTTCACAATCATAAGATCATTTGTTTAGTGACTTCAAATCATGTCTCATACCCACAGTGTAGGTTAGCTTTTAAACTAAGCTGAAGTCTTTGATCTTTTTTACCCATCTTGGATAGAGATGTTTTGCTAAATGAGCAAATACACAGAAGCTCCCTGTTTGACAGAGGAGTGGGAGGACTGCCAGCACAGAGACAGATGGCAATTCTGACAACATCCATTTTCAGTTCTCTTAGGAGCCCTTTCTAGTCAACCTTTCCTGAAAATAAATAAATAAACAAACAAACAAACAAATAAATAAACCCCAAACCACACACTAATTACACATGTGTAGTAATAAGCAGTGAACTGTTCAAAGAAATAATGCACATTCCACAGTTAACATCTTAGGTCAATTCACAGATACACTCAAGCTTACTATTGCAAGACACTGTCAGTTTTGCATGAGATGTCTACCAAATGACAACAGAGGAGATGGAGAAGAAAGAGGAAAACAAAGACTTTCCTTACTTAAATGTCCTTGGGACAGTTATTAGGTCAGTTGGGGTATGTTGCCAATAATATTTGTGGATGCTCATCAGATAAAACACATACTTGGGTTTCATTTATAACTTATATTTGAAGATTTCATGGGCATGAGATACTTGAAGTGCCAGATACTTTCTGTGGTAAAGCAGACCCACTTAGAGTGAGGAGAACACTACAGCTAGCCTGCTCTTTCATTTCCATAAAGGAGAGTCTGTGTTGATGTAACATGCACCAAGAAATAAGAAATGCTTTTAAATATTAAGAGCAGATAAAACTGGAGTGAGTAGTGCTGTTATAATCCTTCACATGCACATCCTTTCATCTATCCTTCTGTTAAATTCTGATGAATGAATTAGATCATCTGAGACTTTCTCAGTTTATTCGGTCAAAGTCTACCCGCTGTGCATGAGAAGGCAGATATTGTGGATAAGGATCTACTTATGCAACTAATCCCTAGAAATACTTTGCTTTTTTGTGACAAGACTTTGTGGTTTCAGTGAAATGAAGTGTAAAGTAGGATACAGGTTGGTGCAAGGGGAAGGGATGCATGGCAGTCTGTCCTGTGTTAGAAGTCTGGACTGTGCCACGGGCATGATTTCTCCAACACGGGGTTAATGTTGGCAGAACTACTTCAATAGACAGTGTGCTCACCTCAGGGGTGCTAATGCGGAGCCTACCTGCAGGCATTCCAACAAGAAGTATTCAGTGCTGGTCTTTTGGACCTGTGGAAAGAGAAACCTCTATTTAAGATCAATTTGTGAGATCTCTGCTCCCCAGGCTTCATAATGCCGGAGGAAGAGAATAAGCCATGTGAGTAAGTACCAAGTGTCTCCAAAGCTTCCACGTTATGGAAATAATTCTCTGAGCTGTAAGGGGCATCATTCTTGTTTTGCTCACGATGCCTGCTTCATGAAAGCCTACACCTCCTGACGCTCTCCAGCTGTAGACTGTGGAAAATGTGCGGCATTACAGGAGTTTCCAACAGCTCTGATTTTTAGGAAAAAGTTAGAGAGAGAAAGAAATAAGTCATCCATGCTAAATGACTAATACTCTCTAAAAGACGTGTGTGTGTGTGAAAGGAGAGGGTAGCCCAGAGATCACATTGTGATTTATTAGAAAGACACATTGAAAAATCTTCGTCTCAGAGAGAAATTGCTACCATATACTTTCCTGTGTGTCATCTTGTCCATATTATAGGTTTAATGGTATAACACCCCAGTAACTTGGATTTCCTCCTAGGTTAAATTCACTTTTGCAGGTGAGTTCTAAAATCCTTCACAGGGAACATGAATAATGTCTGCACTCTATTTAAACATCACCTATTTTCTGGGACTGAGCTGATTATATCTGTGTCTTGTGCTGACTCTGTGCAAAACTATGTTTTAGACCATTTAAAAGAACTGTAACACATGTTAAAAACAGGGCTATATTAATTTACTAATATACATCTTTTGCATAAAAAGGGGAGATGGTTAAGTTTTCAGAGAGGGTCCTAAAATACTCAGCATATTTCTCTCTCTATATATGTACTTAAGTGTTGTTCATTTAAGCAGTGGAAAGAAAGAAAAGCACACACATTTTCAGTCCACAGAGAAGAAAAGGGTCAGGATCTGGCTTGACACTGCAGAGGTAACTGAAAACACTCTTTCCCCCTCTTCAAACTCCAAACGTTGCAAAAAGCTGCCTGAAATTCCAGATGTTCCGGTCCCAACCTCACCAACTCCAGTGAAACATGTCATGTAAACAATACAGTACACTCTCTACAGAAATAAAATAAATGAGGAATGTCCAAGTGTGTGGCTGAAGAGTTTTGTCAGAGCATGAGAGGGATGGATGGAAACAGCCTAGCCAAAGTATCCGCTCCTTTTCCCTTTTCTCCCTCTCCATCTGCCAATTTGTATTTCATAAGATGATGAGTTAAAGAAGGTTGTGAACCAGCACGGTGTGGCCTTACCTCATACCCCTGTGAGAAGACTGAATGCAAAGGCTGTATGCCTTATTCCCCAAGTACAGCACGGGTCATAACCTGTTATTGTTATTTGGTTGTAGTGGTGCCAGAACAGACATTTTTCTTGTCCAGATTCCAGTAATATATCTCACAGCTTGCTTTTTTTTTTTTTTTTTTTTTTTCATTAGTTGGCTAGTCTGTCTTCTCAGCTTACATTTTCCCCAGTACCGTCCATCGCTCCATTGGCTACTAGACTGTTGAAATCTGTTGCAGTCATTCCCCCCATGATGATGTGGGAGAATAAAACACTGTCGCTGGGGAATTACTGTATGTGAATAGTAGAGGGAAAGAATGACACATGCTTTGTGCAAAGCTGGCCACTGGCTCACATGCAGTTGTTATTTCTCCAGAACTTTTCCCTTGCTGTCCCTGCACCCTCCTGAAAAATAAAAATTAGGAAAAAAAAAGGCAAAACAAAGTGAAAATATAAATAAAACAGCCAAACCCCCCCCCCCCCCCAAAAAAAAAAATCAACAAAACCAAACCAAACCAAACAAAAAGCACAGAGAGTGTTCGAGGATTCTTTCATAGGGAAATCACCCCAAATCAACACTAAATGGAAAAGCAGGAGGGTGGGAAAGCAAATCCACGTGTAGACTGATCAGATGTGAGGACTTGTCCTCACTTTGTTGCAACAGCAGACCTAGGGCCGTTCTGGTTCTTCTCAGTCTGGATTTGTTTTGAGGAGGTGGGGAGGAAGCTGGAAAGGGGTAAGTAGTAGTACATTTTTCCAGGTGATTACACATCCATTAACCCACTTTGTCTGTTAGTCAAGTGCCCGTTGCTAAGAAGAGATGTGGTGAAAGATGTGAAACCTTGCAAGAAAACAGACATCACATATTACTCCCAAAGAATGGTTGTTAATTTCCTTCTCTTGATGTTAGATATTGCCCTGTTTTTGTGCTATACATTAGGAGCATTAGTTTTTTGTTTGTGTGTTTGTTTTGCCTATGACCTCAAACAGTATTGATTTATAAGAAAATGAAAAAGGACTGGATTCCCTTCTAAAGAAAATTTCATTTAATGTTGTTATTGACCCTTTTAGAGGAGTAGAATTCAGTTGCTGAATGAAAGAAATGTTCACAATATCTGAGTTTGTCAAGTCTCACCAGATGTGTAGATCTATTTCCAGTCATCTCTGCAGATGTAAACTGCACCCCAAATTGTAGGCATGGCACAAAACACATAAATGTTCCATGTCTCTTCAGTGAGACAAAAGTGAAGTCATGTCTTGATGAACTACAGCTTGATTCCATTTTGAAATATGGCCTTTGGTTTTTGGAATAACAAATAAAGTTTCCACTAGTCCATCACAGATCCTAAAGTTTTTAATTTGTTTCTACTGGGTTCAGCAGAGTGAAAGAGAAAATCATCTTCATTGACTTAACACCCCCACAGATATTTGTAATGTCTTAACTGTGGATAAAACCTTGAACAACAAGATTCAGAAAGCTTTGAGACTATTTTAAAGTATTCACAGATAGTTAAGCTAGCTCCTTCACATCCTGGAGTCCAAGTTGTGTCACCTTAGCCTGGAAGTCGAGCAGGGCCTGGATGTGGTGCCGGTCATACAAGCTCACAGGGACAGGAGAGGAGCAGGCCTAAACAAAAGTGGCTGTACTATAACAGTCCCAGAGACCTCCAAGGTAGACAAGAGCAGCTGCTTTTTCAATGCAGAGGGTAGAATTGTGCCACTGGGCTTCCTGAAGGAGTAGACTGAAGGAGGACAAACAAAAGAGCTTGTGGGGAGAGGGACAAAGCAGTTTATCCCCCCTCAAAACAACAGCATTACCTGTAGGTAACACATTTGTGCATAAGCCTATCTGTGCACTTGAGTCTAGGAGGCAAGTGCAAATGCAGTTCCCATTCTCAAAGGAAAACATGAAATTTCAGCTTGCATAGTTATTCTGTTACAAACTGAGTGGGTAATGGAACAGATTAGGACTGCCTGCCTGCATATTTTCTTCTGTCTTTATTTGCAGATAGAGATCTCAGATGTGAAAACAAAATTTAGGAGAGCTTACCAGAGCCTGAAAATAACATTATTTATGGATAAAAATGATTTAAATTGATCTAAGAGACACAGTTTTGAAGATTCTGGCCTAAATATTCATTTCTGGGAAAGCTAGAAAAATAAAGAGTATCATGTCCAATTCTCTTTATAAATGATTTTAAAGGTGCTTATGCCAAGATTTGGAAGGCACTGTACAGACACAGAACTCCTCTCCAGGAAAGTTACAAATCTAAATAAACAAGACATAGAGTCAGCTGTAGATACCCAGTGGAGAAGCAATTTGCTTAAAAATGGAATACATCAGTAGTAAAGCTCAGAGGAGAAAATCTAGTGTCTTAATTGTTTTAGGTAAAATATAACACAGACTGCCTTGCTCCAAGGTCAAAATAGCATATTTTTATCTTCTGATATCACATCGTTGGAAGAGTCTAGGAAAAGATGTTATCATTTGGAAACAGTTTGGTGGAGGCCAATGAGAACAAACTGTGAAACCTGGCTGATGAGGGAGAACTACACAAAGTTATTTAGTTTGCAAGCATTGTAAAGGGGGAATAGAGCTACCCCAAGGATATGAAAGCCCACTGCAAAAATGAGGGAAATTATCTATGGTTCCTTCCACTACAGAGGTTGAGAATAAGAAAGAGAAAACACAAGTCAGGTTCAGCATCACAAAGGACATTCTCCTGGTAAAGATGGAGAGGGGATCTAGGGACTGACTGGATTGTGAGCTGTGCAGTCTCGACCCATGTGAAATATATGAAAACCATTTAGGTTGGCAGGAAAGACACAGGATTAATTGGACTTTCTTTGATGTAAACAGATAAGCTAGATGTCCTCTTGAGGACCTCCCATCTCATTTCCTATGTACTGAAACTCCAAGGTAAGAAAAGTTTTGTCTGTGGCATTTTAAAAACTTTAGAGATTCCTGCATAGAATATGAGAAAAAACACAGTAGTGATTATTAGTGTGTATTAGTGTGTATTTATGTATACATAACATTGTGTATATTTATGACCAGGACATGAGAGAGTGAAATCTTTTAGCAACACTGCTACGAAGAGCTGATCTTATTTTCTTCCCCTGTTGCCTGTCTGTGGAAGTCGGCTGGTGTCACACTTGACAGTATTCGGGGGGGACATAAAGGGGGTGAAAGGGGGAGCAGCATTATTCATAGACACACAGGCGGGGGTTACCTTGTGCTCAGATAATTATTTCAAACATATATATATATGAAGTGTTGAAAACACAGATGCTCTGGCTGCCAATTCTTCCCTTCACCTGTTGGATGTCAGAAGCCATTGTGTCTTACCTTCCTTCCTCTCACTACTGCTACGTGTTCCTTCCCCCTCCACCCTTCCCCCCCCCGCCCCCCAAAGACATCTTGTAACTTCTGTTACTTTCCTGCTCGTGTATTTGGCTTAAAGTGTCAGCAAAAGCTTGCCAGCAGCTCAGGCCTTCTGTTTTACTTGGCTGTTATTGGTGTTCATTCATCATAACCAATCTGCCCATGTTATGCCTTTTGGTCCCTGACCACCTCGTTATTTGCAGGCAGGCTTTCTTCTCCACACTAAGGGGGAGGAAATGCAAGGGGTTCTCTGCTTCTTTCAGAAAGCTTAATCAGACATCAGAACAAGATCAGACTTACAGAGGATCTCTTCAAAAATTTCCAGTACTCCTTATTTTTGTGCCTGTGTGACAGCCCGTCCCTTCACCTCCTCAAGTTGCACAGAGCTGAAGACGTACAGCTTCATCTCAGTTTCAGTGCCTTCTTTCACCAAGAGATCAGGGCCAGGGAGAAATCCACAAGCTAATAGAAGGAACATTTTCAAAGCATCACACACACTAGGGACAGCAAACGAGGGAAAACAATGTTTAGTATCCCATTGCTGAATATAGGTGTGGTTTATTCCTCGGCTATGGAATTTGTTCATTAAAACAGATTCATTATTCCTTGTGGACAGCTACTCTGCACGTGCAAATCTGCCTTGCTCCATTCACTTCAGAGAACTTACACTGATTTATGCTTTTAAGAGGTTCGTCCCACATATTATAAGAAAGAATTAATAGATAACACCACCTTATTTAACTCCTTGCATTCATGGATCATGAGATTGAACACAGATGTCCAGATGTAGAAAACTTCATGGTGAAAAAAAAAAAAACAACAATAAAAATGCTTCAATTTGTAGATGAACTGAACTCAAGCTTCACAGCAAGGTATTGTACTAAATAAGGGGAATGTTGCTGCAGGTGTCTAGTACAAAGAATAAATAAAAGCTTGCACTCCATGTTGTATGGACAAAAGCTTGTGAAATATTATACCATTAGGGAGAGATTTTCCTGCTTTGATTCATTAATTTCCCTTGAAGGCGCTTCATTTCCCCTCCCAATATTCTGTCAGTTATTTTTTTGCCATAACACCCCTTGAAGTGTGAAAGTGCTTCAGCTTCAGGTCTGGCTCTTGCCCTCTCTTCTCCTCTGTCTGTGACCTTAGGACTTCAACACTATTTTCTTTCCTGAGTCAGGAAGAAAGGGGCAGCTGGATAGGACCTTGCACTCATCACTGTTTTTCCAACTACAATATGTTTGCTTTTCTTTTCCAGCTGCAGTTTTATCTTGCCTTCTTCAGTCACTCATTCTTTGGCATGTGTGTTGTGGGCTCAGTTCTCCACTTACTTTGCATATGTACAACATTGTTGGCTTTAGGGAGGTTTATGGTTTTAACTGAGAAGGCAGCTTGACTCTGTTCTTGTGCTGTGGACATGCGTTCCACCAACCTTGGCAGGAATGAGTTGCCACAGGTCACGAAAATCCTGTAGAAATGTAAGAATTTTACTGATATCATGTAAAAATTAAAAAAGAAAAAGAAGGACTGAACAAATCTATCATTGTGGTTGCTGGAAGAGGGAAGGGAGGGAGTGACCAGCTGCACTCCTCTTCTTTTGCATTGCAAGCAGACTCTGACAGTATAATTCTTTTAGCACTTCTCTTATTGTGTATTTTTCCTCATCTTCCTGAGGCTAGATTTAGATTCCTGTCTGGCAATATGGCAATTAGGCCAGATGAAATCTAGATGTGACACCTAGATTATGCCAAGGCTTTCTAAAATGAAAAAGAAGATTCTGCCATGTGTGTCATTGAATTTCTTTTTTAGGTGCTCTGCTTCAAAGATAGGTTGGGTAGGTGAATAGGACAGTGCTATTAATCAATTTAGATCTGCAAGCAGTTCTCTTAATTAAGCACAATTTCTTTACCAAATAGAACATAAAATAATAATAATAATAATAATAATCTTAATATGTCTGGGAACATACTGCAGTTTCAGCTAGTTGTCCATCATGGACAGTTTTTTTTCAGACACAGGCACTTAAATTCCCATAGAACTCCATCCTGCAAGTTGCGACGCACTCTGACCTTAGTCCAGTAAAGCACTTAAACACATGCCTAACGCAGACATGTTGATCTTACTGTGTTTCCTCGCATGTTTAATATGAAGCACATGCTTAATAGCTTTGCTGGAGCGGGCTCAGGATGCTTTGCAGCTTGCACAAAGGGACACATCACTCACACAGATAATCATAAGGGTTTGAAAGCCTTCATAAATTAGCAACTAGTGATTTACTACAACAGCTAATAGCTATTGTTTCTCTTGAAACCCATGAAAAGAAATCAATTTTTGAACAGAGTCCTCTTTTTAAGGTCACTTTGTTGGCTCCAGTTTGTCAAAGCATTTGCTGTTAGCCTCCATCTAAAAAAAGATAGCATTAGTCAGTGGCACAGCAAGGCCAAAGCCATGGAACAGACCTTTGCCTGGATAGCAAACAGGGACATCTTTGCTATGGGTTGTGTAGGTTGACTTGTCTCTCTCTAGTTTCCTTTTGGACTGGTCCCACTAATTCCTTGGTTTAGAATCCAGTTCTTGAGTGATATTTACACACATGTGGAAGTTATTAAATTATCGCTAGTAAGAATCTGCAGGGGAACCTCACCGATTCTGATCCCCATGTTGCTGCTCCCCTGCGTGTGGCCACAAGTGGGCACATGCACACTTAGACAGCTAGACATCTCATTACATTGGATTCTTTCTACTTAATTAATGGAAAGGGCTGTGTGCGTCTAACTTGGATCAACATGTCTGAACACTCTGGCCCTCAGGCCCATGTTCTGGACAGAACCTGCTGCTGCTGTTGTGGTTGCTCTCTTGCCTGATCAGATGTGTTGTGAAGTGAAGAAAGACATGTCACAGAATACTCTGGCTAGCTTTGGGCAAAGTCAGTGTACGTGTGATTTAGCAATACTGAACTGGAGACCTGGGCTTCATCTTCTCTTAAACTATCACTTTTCCATATAGATTCTTTAAATATTTATTTCATAGTACAGATATGTCTTTGCCACATTTTTTTCTGTTATTGAGCTACTCAGCCAACGCTGACTGTGTATTACCTGGGATTTTCTTTTTCACTCCATCATCAAATCCTTGGTTCACACCTGGAAATCTACAATGGCTAGACACAGATTAGTTCAACAGAAATTCTTGATGACCATGTGTGGTGCAGCTACAACTGCAGAGCGCAGCACTGTATGGGCTGCTGCAGGGAAAGTTAACATCCCAGCCAGACCCAGTACACCATGGCAACTATAGCATCTGTGTTTTCAACACCACATATATATATATATGCACTTGAAATACTAAATATATTTTATATATATATAAATTTTTAGACAAAAAAACAGAGGTCATTCTCGATAAGTAAACTTAGAAATGGGTAACTGCAGTGGCAAGTCCTTACTGTGGCATTTAAAATGCATTATGAAAACTGAAATCTGCATGCTTTTTACTTACGTGTGCATATGAGTGAGAACCTATCATATCATATTTCTAGTTTTCCTCCTTATTAACCATTATTAGAGAGACTGCATCAGCTCTGCATGCTTTTTCTCATGTTTCCAGTGGGCACGCGTGATGTTCTCTGAGGAAGGCTGCAGCAGTTGCAGAAGCGCTGAGCATTTCCCTTCCACTTGAGGGGCTCTGGCATCAAGAACATATCTCTGAGCTGCAGACCACTGCTCTCGGGCATCCCTGCGAGGTCTAGATATCCACCCCAACCCTCAAGTCTGTCTGCCAGGCTTGCAGCCTTTGATAGAGAGAACTTCATCCAGTCAGTACTGGTGCTTGTTCACCTTCTACAAAAGCCTTTAGGTTTGGAAAAAGGCTTGGAGAGACAAGTAACCTGCCATTTCTCTGCAGCAACTTGTGTGAACAGATATTCTCTCTCATGGGCAAAATCTTTTGCCTCTATTCAGAAGTGAGCTCTTAGGTTTCAGCTTCTCTTGTTTTATGCTTAGGACCAGAACCATGGTCAGTTGGTTGATTTTCACCAGATTATTCAGATTATTGTACTGAACAAACTGTTGAAGTACTTTTAACTTCTGGCAATGTGGTGAAGAAGCTGAAAGAAGTAGCTGCTTTAGTGTAACATATAAACAGACAAAGCACATCAAATATTATCATGAAATTAATTACAGACACTATGAAGTCATTGACAGGAATCCCTTGTTGTTAGTGTTTGTAGGATTGCTTACAATTATGTTTTTGTTTCACCAGCTTTTAATAAGGAAGACAGCATGAGGTCTTCAAGTCCTGCAAACAGGGCCTTCTGTGCTCAGAGCAGAGTGGGGAAGGATGGCGGCTTGCCTGCCTAGGCCATCAGCAAAATTCAGGTGGTCCAGGAAAAGACAATGTGTGGTTTGCATCTTTGACCTAGTGTTGTGGAGCCTGAGAAGGGGTAGATAAAGTCCTCCAGCAAAAAGAGCAGCTTCCTGGATGTGGGGCTTCAAGGCAAGATGGATGTGCTTCATAAAATGCCCAGATGACAGCCAGGAGCAGGAGGCCCACAAGTTTCCTGGCTTTGACGTGAACACAGCTAGACTCCTCATGCACCAGCGGTGAGCTACAGAGCAGGGGCAGGGGATCACCAGTTCCCAATAAAGTTGCAAGGTGTCCTTTTAGGACTAGTAGACCAACCCCACAAGGGCACGTATCAGCTGCATCATGGTGAGTATGGGGCCTCTGCTACCTCTTCCTCACTGTCTTCTGTTGCTCTGACAAGAAAGAGTACATGGATATTTGAGGTTCAATCCAATCATGCTGCCACCCCAGCCTGTTGGAAAGGTCCACATCACTGGCTGTCAGTGCGTATGAGGATGCTCAGCTGTACACACTGACAGGCCAAAGGGTCCGGCTTGAGGCTGGCAGGAAGCCATTTTAAAATCTGACAGAGCTGAAAGTGTTTCACTGAAGTTGCCTTCCAACTCTGCTCTAACTTAATTTTTTATTTTTAACCTCCATCATCAAAGAGAAGAAATAGTGGGAGTAAAACATTGAACTAAATTTTTATGGTTTTAATTTTCTGCACATAAGTAACAAGTTTTAAAGCTTTTCTTTTTGTGTGGCATAATTACAGCTGATGATTAATGAACTTTTTTTTTTTTTATTTTTTTTTATTTTTTATTTGTCTGCTTTTGAACTCACAATAAGCAATGTTTGTTTGGTTTTGTTTTATTAATCTGTTTTGGCCTGGCTTAGTGAAGAGGCTGGCATGCTTTCAAAGCCTCAACAGGTATTTGACATAAGTTTCTGTCATCTGCTCTTTTAAGTCGTCCTTGTCTGCAGAAATAATTAATGTTACCTTATCGTTCTGTGGCGCTCGAGATGCAGTTTATTAATATTGTAATGTAGCATTTCATTCAGACCTGTGAGGATTTTCTAAGTGCTATGTGCTGGTGCAGGTGGGGTGTGCAAACACAGCACACCACACTATTACCAGTTAATTAGAAAGACCAGGGGGAAATAAAAGGTCCTGGACACCTAATCAGTGGAAAACCAGCAGCTCTAATGAGCTGGTAATTCAGCGTGTCAAGCAAGGGGGTGCAGAAGGGGTCCTGCCAGGAGCAGAGCAGCTTCTGGAGGGCTCTGGAGAGGGGATGGTGGGCAGGCTGGGGGAGCACGTGCCTCCCTGAGCTCAGCCCCAGCCTGGAATGGCACAGGAAGCCACAGACAGGGCTCCCAGAGCCTGCATCTGGAAACAACATGTTTCAAAGGGTTTATAAATCTCACACTCAGCAACAACAACAAAAAAAGTCTGGAGGAGGGGTGGGGGGGAAGCAGGAGGCAATGAGCGCAGGGGGCCATGGTGGGGGAGAGCAACACAAAGAGAGACAAGAGGTATGCTGACTGTGGGGTACTCTTGAGGATGAAGAAGAAAAGCGTGTGATTCTGGGGCACCCAACTGGTGATGATCACTGAGTGTCTTTGTCCAGGCCAAGGGGGAGAAGGAGAGATGTGCAGGCTCCTAGCTTGGTCCTCCCTTGTCTTGGTGTGGGCCAACTTTGGGTCAGCAGAGGCAGACCATCTCCTTTCCTCTTCCACCAATCTGCAGGCAAGACCCACCACAGTTTCCTAAGTGAGCAGCAGCTGGCTGGTTGCTCTGGGGTTTCACCCAAGCTCGTTATATGCAGCACCATAAATGTTACTGTACTTGCAGAGTTTGTCATCAAGACAGAGATCCTTGTCAGGGTCCAGATCTGCCCTTTCCAGAAATGTGGAAATCCACTTGGGTACGCTTGTACTTAACATCAGTCTCAGCCTGGAAATGTGTTGGTTTGCCCTGGAGGAGGGTGCCCGGCGGGGGGCGGGGCCCCCCCGTGTTTGTTTTTTTTCCAAAATGTCGAACCAATAAACATTTTGGAGAAGGAGCTTTCCAGCAGTAGTGAATGCCTGGTTGAGGAGGGAGAGCTCCTGAGTCTTCTCTCTGTCTCTGTTGTTGATGCAACCAGGAACACTGCCATGAAACCTCTGATGTTCAGCAAGAAAAAAAAGCACCAGAAAATGCGTAAGATTTTCAGTAGGCTTGCACTATAGGAAATCAGTGCTTCCATCCCCCTTCACACAGTCAGTTTTAAAACTCATGTACAGCTACACTGCTCACAGGGATCCTCCATGAATGCATAAAGCTTCCACAGCTGTCAGCCACATGCATTCCCTTCGGTTTATAGGTTTGTTCATCTGTTTTGAGCTCACAATGTAGAGGCTTTTGCCTCAAGTGCATGAGAAATTATGTTCATACATAGCCTATCACCAGAAGTTGTGACAGAAATGAAGGGATGATGGCATGGCACCAAATATTATTCTGCCCTGTAGAACTTAGTGAAGTTACCCAGTACCTTTTGGTGATGTTGAATTTGTATATCAAAATGGAAATTCATCATTGAATTGACATTATTGATGGGAAGCGTTTTGTGCTCTGTTTAGGATTAGCATAGATGTGTTATGCAAGTGATACTTAATATTAAGGTTAATTTCCATATATATATATATTATTACACAGTTTCTCTGGTCTTTGGTTCCCCCTTAAGCAGTATGCTTTCAGAATGTCTACAAGAAAAATGAGAGAATTCCTACACTTGCCTTAATCATTAGCAATATTGAATAGCCTCTGCTGAGCAAAAGCAGGAGATTCTCAGTATCTCAAACAGCCACTGTCCCTGTACAGTAAGAGGAGGGAGGTGGCACACAATTGTGTATCCCATTTTTGTTGAATATAAAAGCCTCATATTATGAAGTGAGTGAGCATGGATTATCATTTGTATCTGAGTATTACTGTTAACAGTGACTATAAATGAAAACTAAACATAACTGAATATAACAAGCAACATTTTGATGTCATGTTTGCTAATAGATTTAGAGCAATTCTGTGATCTTGTCTCAGTGTCATTCCAATGTCAACCAGGCATAACATCTTCTGAAATTTTTATCCTATCTTATGGAAACCATCACCATTTTTTAACTCACGTTTTGCTTTTCAAATTAAAAATTTCATTAAAGCATCAGTAAACACTTAAGCTGACTTGACTGCAAATAACAAGGATGAACATAATTTCTGAAGCCTGTAAGAAAGCTGGTGAAACTGAGGTGATTTCTGCTGTGTTAAAGAAAACCATTATTACAGAAGAATATATATTTTGGAAAAACAAAAGTTTCTCTTTCTCTGTCTATCAGAATACCAATTTTATTTACATTGTGGTTATCTTTAGCCACTGAATGAATATGAGAGTTGTTTGTTTTACTAGTCTGTTTACAAGTTTCATCACTACTGTCTGATGTACTAAGATACACTTCAGGGGACTCTGGGTCTAAAATACTTTTCTTTAAGAAAGATTCACTTGTTTTACCACTCAAATTTTATTTTATGCATTTTCATCCCCAGTTTTCTTCTTCTCTGGGTACCACTAAATACCCCATTTGATATGTACTACTGTCTATAAGGAAAAAAAAAAAAAAAAGAGTAAATATTGTGTAAGCTAAAACTTAAATTGCAGTGAACGTTACCAAATTTCTGCACTCATCAAAGCACAACCATTCACTGAAGGCTTTTTCATGCATATTATTTATATTAATATCACAGTATATTAAACATAAAAATCCTAATCATCCTGTCATTCATCCATTAACCTTTACTTTAGGGCATTTGCTTCTTATAACAGTTGCACTTTGCATTGATCACACTGAGGTGAAATAAAATATAATGAAGCCTTAGCGCTGGAAAATTATGGCTGTAATATATGAGAAATCCTAAAGACTACATATTGTTTTAAAGTTCCTTAGTTAATTATGAAGCACAGCACTTCTGGAAACTTTCCTGGCTCCAGCTTCAAAACATCATTGCCTACAGCTGAAAACATTAACATTCGCTTCTCATTTTCATAGGGTTTTGTCACTTATCACTTCATTAAAGCCAGTCCCATGAACTTTCAAGCCTATCAGCTGTAAAAATGAAAACTCTTAAGTGAAACAAAAAATTTCTCTGAGCGTGCTTTCCTCCCAGGTGTGCTCCCCTCCCTCTGTCAGAGGTAACACTCACAGTGTTCACATCTCTGTTTGCTTTTCCAGCAATGCCGAATTCCAGCACTCCTGGACCATCAACAGTGAGTTTTCCTTCTCAGGTTTCAATCCACTGGTATTTTGCGACTTCGGATGGTTTCACCACCAACATTTCCCCACAGCTTTTGAAATACTCTTTAACATCTTAACCTCTGGCAGTTTCAAACCCACAGGTGACATACCATTCATTTTATTGCTGGTGTTCTGTCTCTGTCTGAAGGTGGGCATTTGTGATAGGGCACAAACCCTCCAATTAAGGGACATGTCCTAATAAAGTCCTGCACATGCCTAATGCTCCCAGAGTGACAGCTCATATACTTCTTGCTGAGATCCCACTTGTGGCCATTAAACACCCTACAGGACACCTGACATTGCACTCTTTGTTGCCTCACCCACTATATTGATACCAAATCTTCTCCGTCTCTTTCTGTGTAATCTGGAAAGGCAGGAGGATTTGAAAATGAATTCTCTCTGCTCTTTCATCACTCGTCCTCCTGCAGATCCATGCTCTCTCATGAGATTCTCAGTTGTCTATTCCAACCCCTCCTCCATTAAGGGAATGATGAACTATTTCCTCAGCCATCTTCCCTGCTGCTGAGAATGGGATGAACCTTTCACCTCTCCCTTATGCACACATTATCCTCCCCTGCCTGCCTGTTCCAAAACCAAGGGCTAGCATCCCAAGGCCATTTCTCACCTTTCTTTTAAATTCCTGGGAAAAACTGGTGAATGTCCAGCTCTACTCACCCATATGGTCATCAGCGACGGCCTACTTGGAGCTGGGCAGAGACACTGTATACTCTTCCCTACAAACAGGAGAGAAGAGGTGGTGTTTTCTCTGCTCACCTTGGGAAATAAACACTCCAGGATCAGCAGAAAATGGAGTCAAAAAGGGAAAAGCCCAGAAATAGGACAGGGCTGGGGCAAGGCCCATCCTCCTGGGAGGTTAAGTGAATTCACATAAAAGTTTGGCAGGGTGTTTCTGTGCACATCTCTGCACAAATGGGATGCTTTTTGGGCCAGTGTTGTTTTCTAAATTGCAGAAACTGACCAAAAGGAAGGCTACATGTGGCAGGGGTGTCTTTACCTTAGGGGGGAGAAGCACTTCGTTTGCTCACCTCAAACCAAGCAAATCGGAAGAGCAATCTAGCAGCTCCAAAGGGATGTGTGACTGCTTACCTTCTCCCAGGCAGCAAAAAGGTAATCTATTCATGTTTATGCTCATCCTATGGGTTCTTTTCCCATAGAAGACCCAATGCCTCTTCTTATAATAACAACATCGAAAATGGTTTCTTCTAAAAATATGTCTTTCCTGTAGGCTTTTTATCCTGGTGTTTCCTGCAAATTTCTGGGACTTCTATACACCATACTGCTAGCCAAAGTCTGGGACTGTTTACCTACTTTAGAGGCATTGCCCTGAGCTACCTGGAAGCAAACACAGAATTTCTGAAGACCACATTTTTCATTTAGACTTTTTTTTTTTTTTTTTTTTTTTTTTCATTTAGTTATATTTGGAGCAAAGGTGTGTGTAATACATGTTCCAAGACTAACAGCTTAAGACCCTATTTGTGAGACCATGATCTTGCCCCACCAATATCTCAGGCCACTATTTTTATTGTTTTCATTGTTGTTTTTCTGGAATTACTCTGCTGATATCACTCAGCCTCAGGCACAGAGCTCTTGCTTTCTTGATGCCTGTTAAAGCAGCTTAACACTGTCTACTTGCAATGTCTTAAAGCTGTGCAAGTGTTTACTATTTAAATGACCCTCTTGAATTTACACTGATGAATCAAAGTGCAGCTTGTATTAGGGTTTTGTAAGCAGTCAAAACCTAGGCTGTTTGTGTAACTCTTCTGAGACTGGCAGCTTCTGAGATGAAGGCAAATTAAGCCTCAGGTGGACTAGTCAACCCTGTGGAGTTGCCTGGATAACTTTGCTGTCAGTAGTGGGAACCAAACATGGGTGGCACAATTGTCCCAAGGCCACCGGTGAGACCAACCCCCCTGCCTGAAGCTCCTGGGCTTCCCAGAAAGCATGGCTCTGGTACCTGCAGCAAGGTGTGAGAGAGAGGCCCATCCCAAGAAAATTTCTGACCTGTTATTTGGAGTGTGTATGCAAACAAGAAACCAAAGTTTAAAAACTGTAAGAGCAGCAGCTGGTCATTAGGGAACTTGGAAATTTATTTGTAGAGGAAGGACTGTGTAAAGATACTAGAAAATGGTAAATGTCGTCTTACAGGAAGACTTCTTTAACATCTTGAGTAAGGAAAAAAAAAAAGGAGAAAAAAATATGATTAACTGTTTTATATGTGCTAGGTATTCCTGATACCTTTTAAGAGTTCTGGAGAATTTTCCAAAGTCACATTTTAAAATCAAAATATAACACCATAGAAATGTTAGCTAGAAATGCCAGATTTATTGTATTTCTCTGGTTCCATAGGGGGTCTGTGTCATTACCACTGAAAAGCCTTTTCTATCCTAAATTCAAATCCTATAAACATATTCTAGGCATAAACTTGTGCTTACTTGCTTCACTTCTGTTGACTACATGATCACAGAGTCAAAAGAATTGGCTTCGATCTGTTGTGTCTTTCTTGAAGATTATGTATTCCTTTATACTTCTAAGAATAGGTTGAAAACAGAAATTTGATGTCCCGACCCTGGAGGTCCTCAAGGCCAGGCTGGATGGGGCTTTGAGCAATCTGGCCTGGTGGGAGTTGTCCCTGCCCATGGTGGTGGGGTGGAATTAGATGGACGTTAAGGTCCCTTCCAACCCAAACCATTCTGTGATTCTATGAACTGAGAAAGAAATTCAAAAAAGGAAAAATCTGGTAAAGAGAAGCAAAAGAAAAATGAGACCACATTGGGTATTTAATTTGAACTTACAGATTTGTGGGGAGGTTGGGTTGTTTTTCTGTTTTTTGTTTGTTTCAGGGGGAGTTTAAAGTAGAGGGAGAGAAAGATCAAAGTACAGATACGAAAATCTTCTCACTGCTGGAGAAAGACGTAAAGGGAAGGATAAGCACTGCAATAGAAAAGAGAAGGTTGAGTATCATGAAGCAACTGAACACTGTGAAAAGAGAATGAAAAGATATGGAAGAGAAAAATTATCCATTTTGATTTTGACTTTTAACTGACCAGAGGGCTCAGGCAGATCGTTACGGTAAAGCCTTTGCCCATCATAACCAGGTGGTGCAGCCTGCTGAGACTGTTCATTTTTATGTAGAGGTGATACCTGTATGGACCTGAGCATCTAAATACTTGGCATACCTAAAGCTAACAGTTGGAGTCTCTCCCTTTCTCAGGCATATGAGACAAGTAACTTGATGAATGATATGAAAGATTAGGTGTTGCTAAGTAGTGTTGATGACATAAATTCCCTTTCCTTGGTATTAGTCCTTATTTTATATAATAATAATCATTCCTGTGCCAGGTTTAATACTACTTGTCAAGACTTTGCTGACCTTTTCTACTTCATCCTCTCTTTTAGATATCAAGGCTTTGCTAGATGTACTGATCTTCAACCAAAGCTGACACAGGTGAATCGCACCGTGTTTTATGATTAGATTCATCTTCAGGTATCAAATGCTCGCTCAGCCCAACAGCAACAGAAGTAATTATTCGCTTAAATTCTTGCTTATGTGTATTAGTTGTTGTTTTTTTTTTTTTTTCATGTGTAACTGAATGGTCAAAACTCAGGTCATAATGCCATCTGTAAGCAGCCTTTTCAGTCTGTGTTTTGCAAAGAAGAGAATTCCAGGGAAAATATAATAATGAAGAGCCAGAGAGCTGCTTTTATATATATATATATATATATATATCTGTATATATACTTTTTTTTTTTTTTTTTTTTTTTTTTTTTCCATCAGACTTCATACAAAGACAGCTCTGCATCCACTCTGCCAAGGAGGACAGCCAACATGGAAGATCCCTCTTTGTCAGATTCATCATTTCAGAAGGACTCAGTGCCAACACAGATAACTCCAGGTTTTCAACACTAGGTCAGGAAACTGAAGAAGTCTTTAAGAAACCTGCAGAGTGGAGGACACTTGCATGCCTAGAGCAGACCAGGTGAAGGAAGGGACACAATCCAGTCTAAGCCAGTGCTGTAGGCTCCTGGGACCTTGCTGAAGACAGTCATTGCCTGTGGGAGTTCTTGGCCAGTTCTCAAATGTCAGTCCAAACATGATGGTGATGACTAGGTCTCCTGGCATGTGTCCACTTGTGTGCATACATCTTTACTTAGAAGTAATTTTGTCATGTAAACAAAAACCTCTCCAGATCTATCCTTTTGAAAGTAAGCTGGAAAAGGGAAACCCCAGTAGCTGAAACAGAAAACAACACAAAACTTTTTCTGAAGTCATGTGTCACCACTCTTCAATCTGTTAAGGATTTAAAACTTTATGGAGCTTTGCGAAACAAGACAATGTTATTTCCTTCAACCATAAGCCCTTCCCACCCTTACCAAACACGAAGTTACTTCTCATTAGCTGAGGACAATAGGATCAAAGACTAAAAGCAAAATCGTTGCCCAGTATGAGAATGAATGATTATATACTTCCCATTGAAAGACTTCTGAGGAGGCCTGCTTCTCCACAGGTTTTGAACAGTGCATTTTTCATTGGGGGACCATGATGCTGTGGTTCATTTTTGCAATAAATTAACAAAGTGAGCTGAAACACAGAACTAAATGGGTAGCTGTTTCCTGTCTTTGTTAATGCTTGTTATTAAGTCTGTTATCACACTGAATATCTAAAGCTGCGTAAGACAAAACACGGTCTGTAGAAATTTGGAGCTAGGCAGGAATATGGCACTTCAGAGAAAAAAAAAAAAGTATTTTATTTTAATACAAAGAAATAGTGCTATATATATATATATATATTTCCTGAAGCTTTGAGTCTGCAAGGAGCTTTGATTTATGGTGAGATGGTTGCAGCAGTTCTGCCCCAGCTGTCCATCCACACACCCCAGGCCACTGCTGAGGCAGCTCAGCTGCTTGTGCAAGCAGCTGCACTACCCATGGCAGCACACAGTTTTAAAGCAAGAGGAAACCTGTGCTGATTTACCTTCTGGGCTGTGCACTGTGGTGGAGCAGCAACTGCTTTATAAGCAGCTGTTTTTTTTTTTTTTTTTTCTGCGGGGTAGTTCGATGTCTTTCAGAGGGAAATGGAAACTATTCTAGACATCCTTGCACATAGGTCAGACCCCAGAGTTGAAAATCATTAGAGATCTTTGGACCACCTTACTATTTAGAGTCATGGTTTTTCAGAAATTAAAAACTTCCTCCACACTAGGCAGTGAATTTTAAGCCTGTGTGTCTCTATCTTTCCAAGTACTTAAGTTAGATTGCCATTAAATAGAATGGAGACATACAAATGCTTTTGAAAGTAAGGCTTAGGTTCCTGAATTCCTATTATACTTTGATCATGGATCATTGATCATGTAATATGTTAAATTAAATCAAGTAACAGTTGGCTTTAACATTTATTCCTGGCTTTAAAATACAAATGAAGATTCAGATCAAGTTATTTCTTTCAACCATTTATCTTCTCCTCTACATCACAAAGACATTTGACATTTTTTATTTTTGAAAAAGGTGTATTTGAGAACATTATAAAGAGTATCAGCAGCAGGAGTCTTTTTTTTTTTTTTTTTTTTTTTTGAGTGTGTATGTGTTTTTTATTATTATTATTATCAAGTAGACATCAGCTTAGCTTTCACCAGTGTGGAAAAGGAATTCACAGGTGGCTTCACACTGTTTCACATGTCTCTGAATTAGAGATAATGAGGAAACAAGCGATAGAAACAAAAACTTGAGCAAGGCTGAGATAAAGTAAATTGGCTATAGTGTTAAAGATGAGCTTTAGGCAGTGGCCAATTGCTGGCTGGCTCGAGGCACATGTCTGAGGGTCTCTAAACAATTGCATGACAGATTTGGGCGTGTGGACAGTGCATGGGGCTACGGGGAAAGTATATGTAGTAGTGAAAAAGGGCAATAAAGGTCTCCTGTTCAAGAGCCATCAGGAGTCCATGTCTTTCATCCCTCCAGACCAGCAAGAAGCAACTAAACCTGCCAAAGATAATTCTGCTATCAGTAGCATAAGTAAATAACACTTGAATCAGTGAAACAATACTATCAAAAATGCTTAGAACTTCAGAATCAAGAGTGAATGAACATTTCTCTCTGCATTTCACTTCAGTATTTTTATTCACTGAGTTAGCTTTACCATGCAAAAGGCCCCATAGAAATGTCAGGCATCTAAAGACAACTGGTGTCAGGCTTCCCTGCTTAATTTCCCCCTACCCCACCCCTTATACACACACATCCCTCAAAAAAAAAAAAAAAAAAAAAAAAAAAAAGAAAAAGAGCTGAGAGTTAAAAATCATGCCCTGAAATGATTGGTGGAATTGGACCAAATATTCTTTCCCTTCTGCTGATTTCCACATCAATTCGTACATTATTATTACATATGTTGCTTGTTATGTTGCTTGTTACTTCTTTCTTCACTAATCCCTTCAGAAGCTTTGGATTATTTTACTAGCATATATGATTTCAGGGAATCCTCTTCAAATGGGTACTAGTGACTTAACGTCCCAGACCAACTTTAAAATTGATTGTAGCTGTTTAGCAGCTATTATTCTGTGCGCTCTCAGAGAAACATTTCCGAGAGCTTCTAAATCATGTTGGCATTTTTCAGTATTTAAACATATGAGAAGAAAGCAATAAATGTACCACCAACCTAAGGAAAAATTAAATAAATAATTTTAAAAGGGAAAGAAAGAAACAAAAATGATATTTGGTAAGTGTGAGAACTGGAGGCACTAAAATAAGAATAGAGGAATACTGGGGCAGAAGTTTGAAAAGTTACTACCCTCGACTGTCATCTCCCTTCCTGTGCTGGGAGTTACTGCATTTAGCCTAGAGTCAGCAAAAAAGAATGCATGTTTCAGCCAATTCAATACAAAATCCAGTGTCTTATTTAAAATATATATATATAAAATGGTTTTTCATTACTATGCCAGATTTTGTTCTAAAGATACTCAGGATGTGACTTGAATTTCCCTCTGCTGGCATTGTGGGATGGAGGGGGAGAAGTCAGGGTTGCACACTCCACTGAGGCAAAAGACACTGGCTGGGGTGGTCACCTCTTAAACACTTAATGATGGTTTGTCAGGGCTCATCCCCAGCTGTGCTGTGACACTCTCTGCAGCCTCGTTAGTCTCTCTGCTAATGCTGTGGGGGTCTGAGCACATTTCTGCTGACTGGCAGGATTCATTAACCTCTTTGCAGGGTTTCTGAAGCCAGTTGGATGAGTATGTTTTCAGAAATGTACTGTCATTGCTGAGTTTAGAAGAGACGAGTGAAGACACAGCTATGGCAAGATCAGTGCTGGGTTCGTGGAGATGCACAGACAAGTACTGCTGCCCATGGCACTCTCTGTTGGCAGTGAACACACATCAGGGGAAGCGTAGAGGGGTCACCATTACGAAAATTTGGTCTCCAGGCCTTCTTCTTTCTGAACAATAGCTCAGCCACCTGGGGCAACTGAGTCTAGGAAGCCGGGGAGGTCTAATGGCCATTCATTGCAAACATCAGTACAGCCAGCAGATTTTGTTCTTGATGTCTGGGGAGGGAGTTTCTACTGTCATGTGCTAACAGGAAGTGGAAAAGGCTTGCCCCTGCCCCTCAAAAGCCCCTTTGATCTTTAAAAGGCAACACATCTGGTGCAAGCACAAGCGACTTCTCAGTTTCTGTAGGCCAGCAGCTAATGGGCTACAGCCACCCTTTTCTCTAGGGCAGATGTCTTGGCCAGCAGCTGAGATTATGAGAGCACATGAGATGGCAGGACTCACACTCCTCTGACAGTATCACTTTCTTTCTACAACATGGGGTGTTGCCTGGGAGTGCCCTGTGTCCTTTTTCTCTTGATGCTATTCAAGGCTAGAGCTGCATAGTCACCTGGTACTGGTGCAGGCCAGAATGAAGTTTTGGCCACCCATCAGGTGCTACTGGTATTTTTCAATCATCTCTGTGCTATGTAGATCTACTGAGGTTTATAACAGCATTGGAGAAGATGATTAGTAACACACACCAGCAATCCCATT
The DNA here is from genome assembly GCF_011077185.1 of Oxyura jamaicensis. Lineage (NCBI taxonomy): Eukaryota > Metazoa > Chordata > Aves > Anseriformes > Anatidae > Oxyura > Oxyura jamaicensis. The sequence goes on along the minus strand of NC_048926.1, from coordinate 75,075,108 downwards.
TAAAGAAGAGGACCAGCTATAACCTTTGCCCCAGATTACGAGGAAAGATCTAACCATCTAAATTAGAAATGCTCAGTAAAATAAATCCTTGGGAATTATATTCCTCCCCTTCTTAATTCCCTTGTCTAGATTTGCTGAATGATAGTTTAATAATTTACTGCCTGCCTACTCCTTACTCTTTCTTTTTCCTAACACTCAGAAGTGAAGTATTTGTGATCTCCATTCTCTCCTGTACATCCTTATTATTTTTTGTATAATTTAAAGTTACTAAGCTTTTCTCAGCATTTATTCCAGTTGGAAAGAACTGCCAATACTGTAGGTCTGGTTTCTCTGCAAACTTAGTTCCCCTTGGATCATCTATTCCCTTTCATGATCGATCTTCAAGGTTCAGTTTTCAGAAAACAGAGTGAATTTATATGGGTCGACTTTTGAGATATTACAATGTGGAGATACAGCGTAAGGTTTAGTAGGGGAAAGATGAATGCACAATGAATAAGCCTGCTTGTCATGGCTACTGTAGAGAATTTAGCTTCTCTCTTGAACAAGGAGACATTGACCACGAACCCTGAAGACATCACAGAAACTCATTTCAGTTGAGCTCAGCCCAGAATATTTTTGCTCCTTTAAAGTATTTTTTGTTTCAGGAAAATGTATTTTGCCAATGCTCCTACAGAAGCTACGAAAAGGAAAATGGTATCAAAATTCTGGTAAAGCCCAGTTTTCCTCTCTATGCTGTGCAGCTGACATTTAATAACTGTTGAGCAGATCCATCCTACTTTGTTCACAGAAAATGTATAGGGCATGAATTATTTAAAACCCATTCATCATCAATAGTTGCTCACAATGTAAATTTTCTGAAAAAATCACATTTTGCAGATCATAGGAAAAGTGTTAGGAGCTACCATAATGCTTCTTTCTGTGTGCTGCTGCCTACTTAATGGACAGGGAGCGGAGCTGAGTCTGATTCCTGACTGATTGATAAACTTTGTTCATATGGGTATGACAAAGAGCTGGCAGCAAGTCTTGGATATTCTTTTACGTGGAAATCAAACAATTTCTGCATGTGTAAAGAATAAAAATGGCTGCATGATGTAATGAGATGGGTTTTACAAACATTTTAAAGTACAATTGTAGAGAGGAAGGGATACCCAGTGAGCAGGACAACAGCTTGTCTTGTGAGTAAAACTGGAGTAATCACTGTTCCCTTTTAAGCTTCCTGCATTGCTTCAAGGAATGGATTGGCTTCTTTTGAGCCAAAAATTGTCCTTTAACTTTAGTAGATCCAGAATTCTTCCATCCATCCCATATCCCTGTCATCCCTGATGAATTAAATGGTGATAATACAGTTATCAATCTCACAGCAAGGCAAAATACATTAAACAGTTATGTGTGCTTTTATGTACCATGTAAGTACCTAACTTAGATAATTCGACCAGCTCTATTCAGTACAATAAATTAAGGAGCCTCCCTGGAGTACTTAATTACCTGCAAGTACAAAGTAGTTTGGACAGATGTTTTGGCCTCAGTTGCCATTGAGCAACTGATCTGATTCTGCAGTATATGTGAGATTAGTCTTTCCTCAGTAATGGGCTAGATATTTTTCTTCCCAAGCTTACTGAAGGGTAAGGCACAGCTTATGTTTTTATAATATCTCATTTTGCAATGATCGCCTGCAAATCCAAGTCCAGTGTTTAACTTCCAGGTGAATAGGGCTCCAAGATCTGGTCTTAAATTGTAGAGGTCCATGAAATTCTGAACTCATATAGATTGCTTAGCTTCTGCTGTCTCCTCCTCTATTGGACATTTCTGCTGTAGGACTTCTGGAGACCTAGGTTGAGATGAATGTCCCTGGTCAAAGGTTACCTGCGGGTGTCCATGTGGCATAAAAAAATAAAACCCTCAGAAATGTGCAGTATGCAGGGCAGTCCGTGTTAGGAAGGAAAAAAAATAACATCAAGGAATTAGATTGGGAAGAAATAGAACATGAGGAAGTTTACACAGCATGGCCCATATCATTCCTAAGCTCCATGAGTATTACCTGTGTTTGGAGGTGTGGAGGTTGCTGCAATTCACTGGATGAAGAAAGCAAGCACCATTCAAGTTAGCAGCTATAACTTTAGATTTGTTGACCCAGGCAGGACAACTTTGTCTCACGGTTGTTTCATTATCACAGCATTTTCTTTCTCTCCAACTCTTTCACTTGCCTGCCCTGCCTCCTGTGCTCCCTTAGCCTGGTTTGTTTGATTTATTGCGGAGTCACTGGGGAAGCTCAAGTTACAGCTTTGAAGTACGCAGTGACTTCAGGGTCCTTGGCATGCACACATTTCCCCTGCCTAAGCCACATCAGGCGTTGCCCACTCTCAGAGAGGCCCTTCTTCTGAGCAAGGGAGCAGAATTCTGCAGCTTGATCTTTGCAAGTGAACTCTCATCCATACATCAGGCTTTGGGGGTTTATTTATTTATTTATTTATTTATTGTTATTATTTGTAAAAGGCATACACGTTAGCTTACTCTGAAGTGTGCAAATTATTAGTGAAAAAAAGTAAGCAACAATTGTATGCCTTTTACAAAGAATAACAAAAAACAGTTACCAATAGTTAGATTGTACCTGGATAGTTGGATAACTACACGAAGTTATCCAATTAACATCCTAAGCAGTAGTAAGAAGAATTTTTCTATAAAAAGCAGAGAATGTGCTTTGGAAATTTTGCATCTGTACTGACAGGCATTCACAAATTTGCAGGTGTGAGTTTCCAATGATACAGTTTTCTTTTTCAGGTTCCTTGTGAAGGATTTATTGGACCTTCAGAAAACCAGAGAAAAGAAAGGCATACCTTACAAAGTATTTAGGTACACAAACCATCAGAGTTACATCACAAGAGATCTGCACAACATTGTACAGCAAGCAGAGAATTACCATTTTAACATATTTTTGCTCTTTTTAATTTTTATTTTATTTGTAATTTACATGCACAGTCAAAGTTTTCACCAGCTGTGGTGAAATCTCGACGAATTTACTCACAGTGAGCCATACACAGGACTGTTATGTTGTCTGTTTGGGTCCTGTATATGCATGTTTTCTGAGCCATAAAAATCTCTACACATTCAAATATTTACACATTCAAATTCCGTATTACTATGGAAAAATGAAAACAACAACAAAAAATAAAAGGTATTGTTTTAGGTTTCTGTTTGTTTGTCTTTAGGAGATTAAGACAGACAAAGGTTAACAGGAAGAGAAGCCACATAAGACAAAAGGCCTGCAAACATAAACTTGCCTTTCTGACTCATTGGATAGGAACCTGACATTATTCTCTTGAAATCTTCTCTTGAATGTTCAACTCTTTGGTACAACAATCAAGATATTTTATAGGAGAAAATTATCTCTATCGATACTCTTCACCAAAGCAGAAGATCAATTTGTACCCCTTTGTTCCAGTCAAAGGACAGGCAATGTGTCATTCCTGAGACCACTGTAGGACTGAGTTATACCAAAATTCCAAGCTGACTCTGACTCTGTGCTGAGCAGAGGAGGAAAGAGTGGAAATGTATCAGGATGCAGGAAACCTATTCTGCCTTAGGACCTAGTACAAATCCGTAACCTTATTGTGGCTTAATTTAACAATTTCTCTTCAGTAAATTGGCAGCAGTATACAACTAAACTCCCTGTCTCTATATAGGCTTGGGTATACAAATCTTAAGCTTTTTTTTTTTTTTTTTTTTTTTTTTTTTTTTTCACTGAAAAAGTAGGAAAAAATGGAAAATACTTACAAACATGTGAGCTAAACTTTGTCACTTCTAGCCAAACTATCAGTACTTCCTTGAGTATTGATTTCTTGTGTTTACAAACAAAACATTCTTTTTATATAAAGAGTGCCAGAATCAGCAGTGTCTGAAATAAAGTCTCGCAAGTTCAAAGTCTGAAGGATGCTTTCATACCAGTTTACAGTGCTTGAACTCCTTGCAAGGCCTTAGAAAACTCTACCGAAATCAGTAAGCAGGTTGTTGACTCTCAACAACTGCATCTGGCAGGAAATATCCCACTGTCCAACTTGTGTGCTGTAAATCTATTCTGTCCATGAGCTACCTTGCCTAAATTGCCCAAATGCCCTAGTTTCCAGTTATTTGATTTTTGAATTTGCTAGGAAATACTTGGCAACTGGGACAATTTATCCTGAAAAAAAAAAAAAAAAAAAAAAAAAAAAAAAAAAAAAAGCGGGTGGGGGTGGGATGGGTTAAAAGTAACTTGATGTGATGCTGGAACAGGCAATTGTATAAAGATCACTTTAGGTTAACATCAATCAAATAGTGATAAGCTTCTGTGGAAAAGATGAGGCAGCTTGGGTTTAGGGGGGAAAAAATGTATATTTGTTGTGTTCCAGAACATCTCTTTATTTTGAAATAGACATGACAGTGCAGGGATAAATCTAGCACTGGCTTTTCTGATAGAAACCTGCTGAGCATCTGGACCCACAAGAGAAAAACAAGTCAGCGCACACATACCCTCATACCCACTGTGTTCTGGTGTGTGAAGATATTGCTTCCAGAGACAAGCAGCTGATGCCTCTGGGAATCAGCTTCTGAGCCAGTAAATCATGCCCCGCGCTTTTAATTACTGAAATACAACCCAGCTGTGTGTCTGCAGGACCCATTCCAAACTAGTGCAGGAAATCATGAAATGGGCATATAACTCCTCTGTGTGGCAGCCTGAATGCCCCTGCTACTTTTGGTGTCTGTGATTTTATCAGGTGAATTAAACATAGAGACTAGCTAATATGGCGAGCTGAAACACAACCCACAAATTAAGCACTTGGTTAGGAGGCAGTGGTGGAGGGGTGGATAATGAAAGCTGGTGGGATAGCTGTTGTCTGTCTTCAAGATAGTTTTATTCCTGGAAAATACTTTTTTGTTGTTGTTGTGTTTTTGTTTGTTTGTGTGTGTGTTTGTTGTTGTTTTTTGTTTGTTTGTTCATGTGTTTTCCCAAAAGTGAGCTGTTGGTCTTATTGCTAGTGTTACCTCATGAAAATATGGATGATTATATGATGTAATTCAGTAAGGATGATCATTTGGTCCTGTTCAGCCCTCAAAATCTAGGAATTTTTGAACTTGTCTTTCATAGCAAGTGGTTCTACTACTAAAACAGTTCTGATTATTTGCAATTATCTTCTGAAGTGAACAATACTTGGTTATGTGTGAACTCATGTAACAAAACCCTCTCCTGATATGTCATGCCGACCTGATGCTGCAACGTCTCCCCCTCCACACCCTTCAAGGGCTGCTGTCGAGGGCAGGCAGAAGGAAGCCTTGGGGGCTGCTCTTACTGCTGCTGCCCAGATGTGATCCCTGTGCCAAAAAGCTTGTAGGACAGAAGCTCTTTTTACAGAGGGAAAACACGTGGTATTAATGAGATGTGCAGTAATGCATTTTCAATTCCAAAGCCATCCCAGAGGGAGGTGCTTCAGGGATTAATAGAAAGCAAAATACTGGTTATCTTGTTAAAATTGCATTTATGGTACTTCTTATCAGGATTTAAAAATATAAAAGATATTTATATTTCTAGGTTGTACAATATTTCATTCCATGAAGTGCTTGTGCTCATAAAATTTGCCTACTAGGGTGAAAGACAAAAGCTTACAAAGAGAAGAAAACCTCTTGATTTAGCCATGAGGACTTCATCCTGCTGGGCTGGATAGGGCTGAGAAGAATTATCTAAAGGATTATTCCTTTAGTTGAAAAGGAAACACTGGTCAGTTCATCAGTAGGTTCAGCCTCAGGTTTCTTGAATAGTCTGGAAGAGTTTCCCAGATTAGCTGGGTCAACCAGGCAGAGAATGAAAGAAGCACACATCAGAACTGCCTTTTCCCTGTTGTTTCCATGGGCAATCTCATATTCTCTGTAATACCAGGTAAGATAACATCTAAAAATATGCCCCAAAGCCTTAACAAATCGGTAGAGGACTTTTTTCCATTCTTTGCTGTTGGCCTCAGGCTTCAATTTAAGGGAAGAAAGCATGTGCTTGCTTTTTTTTTTTTTTTTTTTTTTTTTTTTTTTGTAATTGAATACTTTATGAAGACTTTAAGACTTTTCAACTCGACTTTTTTTGGAAGTATACTGCTGGTTGATGCAGGAACGCAGGGTGCTTTGAATATCTACTGCTCTTCTTTAAATAGCATACAAAGAAGAAATCTGTCAAAAATCAACAATTTCATGCAGATGGAAACAGTTTTATTCTGTGAGAAGACACAGAGGCCCAAGGGCATTCTCAGTAACAGGAAAATTATTTGCAGTTGGTCAGACAAGCTGTCTGACTCAGGTAATCTACAGTTCATCAGGTCACTTGGTTGAAACTGAAGTCCAAGATGAGATACTATGTTCAGATGAAGGGAAATGTAATGATTTTTTGTGTGTGTGTACATGTGCACATGCCTGCACTTTTGTGTGTGTGAGAGAATCTGGGGTTATTTGCTGTATGTGTTATAAGGTGTCTGCAAAGCTTTTGGACAGCAGCAGAGCAAACTCAGGAACAAAGCAGACATTTCATTCATCAATTTACTTTACAGAGGAAAAAAAGGAGAAGAAGACGCTACGTAAAGAAAAAAGACACAGATGTTCTATATTAAAAAAAAAAAAAAAAAATTGGGAGAAATATTCCTTTAGCAGATGGACCCATATCAAAATACCTCGGAAAGTGTATCCAGATACCTACTGGTAAACAAAGTTGCCAAATACCTCTCTCTCCTGGAAGAGGCTGAGATGTGTTTAGTGTTCCCATTGGTGGTCAACAGTGGCTGTCCAAGCCTTTCCTCTTTAACAGGCTGAGAGAGGAAGGAGTCACTTTGCCTTTGCTCACCCCTGCAAGTAGAGGAGGAGAAATTAGAAACAATTGTTTATACTGTGGGCATAACCCCCCTGGTGACATTATCTGCTGGAAACCCGAGCTGTGTCAAGCTCTGCCTGCACAAGCTGGTAGAAAATCCCTGCTCAGAAATTTTACTTTTAGATGTTCCTTTCCCAAAGGAAAGGAACTAGCTTTGTCCCAGTTGCTGACCTCTGCTGGGGTCTCTTAATGTCTCACCAGTTACCCAGTGCACTTGGCTCCGTCTACAGGTGGTGATACAAAGAAAAATACACATGAAGTTTAAACATCCAATTAGGTTGGGCTGGAAACTACTTTGCAGTGTGTCACAGAGCAATCAGAAAAGCTATCTTTTTCACAGAAAATTAATGATACAAAATGCCCCTAGAAATGCCCAGCTACCCATCAGCTGGCACTGGGTTTTTCTGCCACCCTGGCAGCAGATTGCACCACTCTGCTGTGCCTATAAAGAGGGCAATTCCTTAAGCTGAGCATTTTTCTCATCCTTATCCTCCAGACAAGAAATCTCCCCATCCTGCCACCGACAAAAAGGTTCGGCAGATCTGTAGTTAATGCCTACATGTGCATCTGATTATCTCTTTCTCCTCCTCCCCCCTCAGCTGCACACTGCGGCTTGTGTGCAGCTCGGAGAGAGCAGCGAGAGGAAGTGGAGGGCTCGTTTGGGGAGCTGCTGAGTACCTCCAGTTGGCCCCAACTGTGACCACTAAACAATTCTTCTAACTATATAACTTGTGTGTAAACTTCACTGAGCACTTCCTCCCAGACAGGATATCATCCACAGCAGGAGAAAAAAATACGGTTGCAGCAACATTAGCATCTATTTAATTTTCTCCTCCAATCCTGTAGGCAGAAACCCATAGGAGTTTAAGCCCCTGTTTGCAGACCCTGGCATGGGCACTGTGTGGGAGCTCAGCCCTGAGCCTGAATACAGGTCCTCTTCCCAGCTGAAGACATGGGGTTTTGCTTCACCAAAGCATTGGGATACACCACTCTCATCATGTCTTCAAAACTTCCTAAATATCTCTTGAGTTTTCTTTATTTTCTTGTGTGTATCTGCAAAGTCTCACTTGACAATTTGCCAGAGACGGACTGTTCTCCACTGTGTCTTTGCAGGAGTCACTGCAAAGTGGGCAGAAGTGGCACTGAAGTCACCCATAGGTTTGTCCAAGCCCTTTGGGAAGGTGTTTCTTCTCCCCAGGAAGAGAAAAAAAAAAAAAAAAAAAAAAAAAAAAAAAAAAAAAAGTTTTGAGAGTAAAGCAAGATCTTCCCAGAAACAACGTCTGATGGGAAATTACTCTGTGCTTGAAATAAATATTTTAAGAGCTAGAACAACAGTTACAAGAGCGGTAGTTGTGTGTTTGTATGGCCTGTATTTTAAATTGCAAAACTGACAAAAAGGAAGTTAAAGGTTGCAGATACTGAAACGCCATTTCCAGCCCTCCTCTTCTGCCACGTTGGGACCATGAGCTTGTGCTCAGGGAAATTAGTAGCTGGTCCTCATGTTGCATGATCAAGATCCTGGAAACATGCCTCATAGCCAGTCCTACCTCATCAAATGGGATTGCTGGGAGATAGCCTCCAACTGGAGCAGTACATCTCCATCCAGCTGGATGGAAACTGTCCCAGTGTTGAAAAGCACTTATTTGTATTGTAACAGCATTTTATAATATACTATAGAAACACTTGAAGTCCCAGCCAATGCAAGAGCCTTGCTGTATTGTTTGCATGGGTTGGAAGAGACTACCCTGTGGAGATTAAAGTCTGCATGCAAATAAAACAAAATGCATTGGACAGAAATAAGAAAACTCCTCTCATAATGTCCTGATAGGAAGAGATTCACTTGATACTTTGGCTTAATTATAAGCAATGATATCTGTAAGGATTCCTAATCCACATCACTAATTTTCTGAATAGTGTCATCCACCAACACCACAGGCTGACTGGAAACTTCAGATAATTTTCCTTGAGAGAAAACAGCTGTTGAACAAAATGGAATTCATTCGGGTCTTGATTTTTTTTTTTTTTTTTTTTTAAAAAAAGGCTGACGTTTTGCTGTTTGACTGAAATACCCTAATCAAAAAATGTACCCCATTTACACTGAAAATTGGGTTTATCAAGTGTCTTATTTTCCTCTTATTTGTGGAGGGGGAAGTCACAGAGCATAATGTTCGCAACAGGAGGAATTGCTGACATTTTGAAGCCTGCCTGTAGGGATGGGGTCGTGCGAGGGGGAGCATATGGAGCCTCCCATGCCATCCACTTGCTCCCATGCTCGCAGCCCTCACCACTTTCTCCAGACCTCGCCTTCCTTGCACACGCTTGGTGCCTCATGATGCAACAAGGCAGGGCATCCAGGCAGCCCCATGAAGGGCCCGTCTCAGCTCCTCGGCATCCGCTGGTGATTACTGCATGAGGATGTTTCCAGGCTCCTGTGGTCAGGGCCCAGCACCCTGGTGCTTCCTCTGCTCAGCAATAATGCTGGCTGGTCCTGAAATCTGGTGGGTGTACAGCCCCAGAGAGGGCTCAGAGGAGTGTTTCTTCTTTGAAGATGCCGTAGGCCCGGTGATGGATCCTTGGGATCTGATGTTGAGGCCTCACACGGGAGAAGATCCCAGAGTTTATAGCCTTATCTATCCATGTCACAACATGAGAGGAATGAAGTTAGGAGGTGAATTGGCCCTCGCACCTGGAGGCTACCTGCTACTTGGCAACATATTTCAAAGAGCCCACGTACACCATGTGCAAGTCATTTAGCGTCGGCTGGAGTTATTGGCAACAAGGAATGGAAGGAAGAGGAAAGGGAATAATATTTCCAGCTTTGGAAAAACTATCTCTAATTACCCATTTTGAGCCAAGTGATCAGAGGTAGGAAACATTCATCCAGGGGAAAAAGTCTTAGAGAGTTGCTTAAGTCATTACATTTTCTTGATGGGGACTGGCAGCCATTCAGAATTTGGGAAAACGTGTAGCGGTGGCTGACTGCTATAGGTTGAGTCAGAACCTGGAGCAAGACTGATAGTGGATCAACCCTTCTAATTTAAAACACAGACCATCTTGTTTGGGACACTGACCTGCCTGTGCCTCTCAGTCCTGTTTTTGTAGTTCATGAATTGCAAACAATGACTGGCTTTGCATAAAGCCACTGGAAATTGCACTGAACCAGATACAAGCAGATTACATCGACTTTGCTCCTTGAATTCCTGGCTCCCCACAGTGACCACGGTAGCTCTTGTCAGCAGCACAACTCCGAGGTTCTCTGTAGCTCCATGGAGCTGAGAGAAAATTAATACTGGGGAGGTCAGGTTACAACAATAAACGAACATTCAAATTCTGTTAAATAGAAGAGGCCAGATCATTAAGAAAGACAGGCTGCTGTATTTAGTCGGAGGATGACATCAGTACTCAGGGCAACATCTCATTTGTTAAACGCTGCCTTCATTTACATTTCTGCTACTTTTCATTTTTTTCTTTTCAGAAGTAGGTAATTCAGAGACTTGTCAAATTTAAACACAAGTCTCTCATCATCCTAATTATCAGAGCTGACACAATGTAATTGTTTATATATCACAAAACAAGATGATGACATCTCAAGTGCAAATTCTGTATAGCAATTGAGGTCCTCAGAGCTTGGAAGAATTTGAGACTTTCTGCTACACCAGCAGAGAGCTTCCTAATAGAACTAGTTTGAAAACCATGAAAACCCTAAGGGGAAGCCCAGTTGGAGGAGGAACAGTACACTTTGTGTGGCATAATCTCCTTCAACTCATGTTGACCTCAGTTCCAGTGTTTTTATTTCCAGCCATCTCTAACTTGTCTCAGGTTTTAACCTTTTACTTTATCAGGTGCATAATCTACGTTCTCAGGCAAGATGAAATAGCTCATAAGCAATGGAGCTAACCTCCAGTGGCTTGCACTTCAGGCAATTTCTCTTTTGCAAATTTTGCCTTTTGGCTAAATTCTATCAGAACTGCCATGCAGCTGCTGCCATGTGGAATACCAACATCCAAATGCGAGACAGGTATTTTGCCTGATTTGTCTGCAGGGAAGCCTGAATCTAAGCGTAAGCCTTGTTAAATGCATGAGAATCAATTACACAAATAAAATGTGATTTCTGCTTCATTTTTTCTGGGCATGTGGGATGCTCAAAATGGCTCTTTGCTGATGAATCCCCTCTGTCCAAGAGTGAGAGATAACTGAGTTGCACCTTTTCATTTAAAAAAGACAATAGTCATGCTTTTTTCTTCTAGCTACTTTTCATGAAACCTGCAGGAATGGAGACACTCTCTATTCAATTCAGCTGAGGATGGATCATAGGCTTTAAAGCTGTTGGGAGAGAAAATCAGCCATTTAACCACTTCTGTCATGAACTGAGGGAAATTGTGCCTTCACACACTGAAATAAATAAATAAGTACGTATATAAATAGTGCATGCACTGGTTGTTAAGAACATATTTTACTTGTGCCAGGTAAAATGATTTGGGTTGAAATAGTGGAGGATGGAATTGGAAAACTCTCTGCCAGGGAGACCTGTACACTGTGGAAACAGCATCTTTCCTGGCCTCCTTTTTAATAGAAATTAAGAACATGCAGGGAAATTGTTCTTAGGATACATAACAGTGCAAGACATAATTCTTGGTCCCTGTTATTCAGGCCTGACATTGTGGTTTTAGGCAGCAATAAGAACTGGGGACACAATATAACAAAGTTTCTTCAAACACATTTTTTAAAACAAATCAATTTTCACTGTCTCCAACTCCCCATTGTATTAGTAAATGTTTTAAGACCACATTTGGCAAAGTACTTAAGGACAAGACTAAAGCACAGATATGCTTGCTTGTTAGTAAAATCCTTGTTTCCTTCTAGACTTAACGTGTTCACCAATAAGTGTAGGTGTGACTCCTGCCGTCAGCAAGGGGCTTGGAACTTTTTGGAGTCAACCAAAAGAGTTAGGTTGCCGTCCTTGGTTTTCAACCAGATCCTTCAAAAAGGGAGCCTTGCTACCTCAGTTTAGAAATTTGCCAGAAGGAGACTTCAAACTGCGTAACAAGCAAATTGCAAGTGTCAAACAAATATTTTAGTGTGAGTAATTTGCCTGGACCTAATCAGGGGTATGTTTCTATGAGCATGGTGGACAAGATCATCATCTGTTTTTTATCAGACAGACTCCATGAACTTGAGAGGAACTACTCATAATCAGGATAGTCAATAGACTGGCCTATTATGTGTAATATTTCTGCTAGAATGAATTATACTCCTGAAACTCCTTAGCAGAGTAATCAATGGAAAACTGCCTTTTTGTGTGTGAACAGCGACAGTTATCTACAACTAACCAGTCCCCAGCACATGGCCCAGGACCTCAGAGTTACAGAATTCCCTGAGTTTGTCTGGGGAACCCGGGGCTGGGGTGGGAGCAGGACTCCAGCAAGCACTCCCTGCCTTCTGGGCTCTTCTCTCCTGACAGTCCTCAGGAGGTGGAGCTAGACTAGAGCCAAGCATTTCTGGATGCCCGCCTTTATATTCTGCAAATCAATAAATAGGTTACACTTTCCTAGAGACACAATCCACTAGAGTGCAGGCTTTATCCACATCTGAAAGGAAGGGAACAATCAGGGCCTACTTCTGCTCCCCTGCTGCATGGGGAGCAGTTGCCTAACCACGCTACCTGCACAGCAGAAAGGTGCAGTGTGCTGCTAGCTTCAATGCATAGCCCAGAGAGCTGCATCCTGCTCCCACAGAGCCACCCTCTGCTCCAGATTATCGTCCTACCTGTGCCTGCTGTGCAACGGGGAGGAGGGTTTGCCAGGGGTCTGGGTTATTAGTAATTCCCCTGCGCTTGCCCTCTGTGCTGGGGATCACGTGGCAGAGACTCTTAGCTATGGGTGATGAAAGCTGGGATTATATTAAAGCCTGGCAATATATATATATTCTCCTTTCCCTCTTTTAATACATCCTTCTGAGTAATGGAGGGAAGAGCACTGACAACCAAGGAATGGGGCAGGGCAGAGGATGGGGAAAACCTCCACCTCTCTTCTCCTCTCCTCTCCCCTGCGCATTCCCCTGACCTCAGAGTAGCCCAGCCTGGTGCGCATGTTTTCAATTTCAGCTACCTTCAAAGAAGCTGTGCTGGGCCCTTTTTCTGCCCTGCCCAGCTGTGTGGAAGTGGTCTATGCAAATGTGCAGCACCCTGCACCACCCCTGCTGTCAGCACCCCGGGGTACCCCCCATCCCTGCTGGGCATCTCAGGGCATCCCAGTCCCAAACTGGTCCTCATCTGCAGTGAGCACCTGGGAGAATCCCATCAGGTTTTCCATAATCTCCCCAGGCTTTTGTATGGGGCGGCCTGCTCCTGTTCCTGCCGTCCCTGTGGAAAGGAGGATCCATCCCCTCCTTATGTGGGTGGTGTGGGATGATGTGAGCGTGGTGAGATGAGAGATGATGAGAGAATGCAATGTTCTGTGGAGCAGATGTTCCACCTACAATGTTCCTGGCTACAGTGAAGTGCAAGGTGACCAGGGAGTCTAACTTAATTGAAACCCACAAGCTCCTGTCAAAAAATAAATACATAAATAAATAAATCTTTTTTCATGCAACATTGATGGATTAAAGTACAAACAACCGTGGGTGAAGTGCTTGAATGGGGCACGGTGACATGGCAGGGCTGCCTCTGCCCATGTGTAACAGACCACCATTATGGGCATTTTATGAGACCACTATGTAATTACAAGGTAATTTCATTTGATAACTATTTCCAAGAGCACTAGAGTAATGGAAGAAAAAAAAAAAAAAAAAAGGAATATGATCATCAGATCTGATTGGCAAAGACACAGGTTCTGTGAAACCTTAGCCCCAGGAAGAGACGGTCTGTGAGAAGAGGACATCCACTTGTTTCATTTTTCTGTTTCTTCTCTTTTATTTTCATCTATAGAAGGCAGAGGTGTATTATCTGTCTCTCAAATTCTTTGATTTTCTGCGTTTTCCCTTGTTTCTGTGTTTCCCAGGAGCTGTCAGACCTGCAGATGCCCTTTGAGCTCTGGACCCAGAGGTGCACTGGTGAGGAAGGGGTTACTCTTCAAGAGGGAGACCTGTGGCTGCAGATCCAGGATTAATGAATTACTTGCATCCTGCTCAATCGTGTCATTAATTTCTCACTGTTTGGCTCCTTCCACACATTAGTGGATGCAGATGGCAGTGCTTACACCACAGCCCGCTTAACCGCATGTGCCTGCAGCTCAGTAAATGGTAGCACTCAGACCTATAGTAGGATGAGCACGGAGCTGGCAGCTGGATGTTAAGTGCTATGATTTGGCAGTCCTCACCTGGAAACCCTACAACCAGCAAGCAGGAGTGCACATCTGTTGTGCCAGGGATCATACTGGGGTTCCTTCCCTAACTTCACACCTCGGCTGCTGGAAGCCTTGGAGGTGGCGGTCACATTTGGAAGGGCGCAAGGCTCCTCTTGGTGCTCCCACTGCGCTACCAGGCCGTCCTGCTAGACCACTTCAAATAATTCCTAGGGAAAATGCCTTCATTTTTAGTTTTGACAAAATCCCTTCCCCTCACTAAAATGTGCTCCTCACACCTGCTTGTTTTATTTCCATTGAAAATTGCCTGTGCACACCTCTGGCTACATTTAGTGCGCTCACACAGCTGAGAACCTCCTAAAAATGTAACATAAAATTTACCTCAGACTGAAAACCTACAAAAAATGACAATAAGAACATTTTTGTTTGCTGCTTCTATGGAAGTTACCACAGTTAGAATACACATGATGATATTTCTCTTTCTAACTTTACATTTGGCAATGGAAAAATGCAAAAAGAGAAAGATAAATAAAGACTGCATACTTTATACTTTTTTTTTTTTTTTTTTTTTTTAAGACACTGCATTTCTGTTAAAGCCAGTCTGACTAAAAATCATGTAAAACAGATAATTTTCCTGTATTCTGTAACAAGGATTTTCCATATAGCATCCATCAGCTGCTTCTCAAATATGGGACTTCCACTGCCATTTTCTGTATATTTATTGTGTTTTTTTACTGGAGGCTCAGAAAAAGCCTCAGTTTTGCCTTCACTGTGAACACAGAGCCGATGGAGGGTTCCCCAGACCCCTCTAGCCATACATGTGTGTTAAGCAGAGGAACCACTGCCACCAAGGGATGCACTGGGTGCAGGCAGACCTTTGCCCACAAATGTGGAACTGAAGGTGGTGGGGAAGGGGATGGAGGGGATCAGGGAAGGCAGAGTGGGAAACAGTCAGACACCTTTTTATTTCACTTTTCCGAATGCAGGACGTCTGTTTCTGTGCTCCTGCCAACAATGTGAGAGGGGCTGCAAGGGGCTGAAAAAGAGGAGAAAGGCACAAATAGAAAGGGAAAAGGGGCATTTGAAAAGAAAAATGCAGATGAAGGAGGGAAAGAAAACATGGCTCTGCTTCAAAGCAAACTACCCGCTGAAGATGAGTGGGCCTGTGTGTCTGAGCATGCTATAATTTGCTGGAGCTTGTATCCTCTAATTTAGCCACTAGGTGTGTTTGTACAGAAATACAGAGCTAACAGCAATTCAGAGCTCCTCAGGAAGTGAATGTGTGTGTGCATTTCTTGGGAGTCTTTGTCTGGTTGGAGTATGCTTAACTACCTGTTTGGAAATACAGGCTTGGCAAAAAGCATAGCCAGAAAAAAGGAAAAACAAATACTATTTTCCTTTCAGAGCCCCTCAGTCATTAGCGAGCTGTACAGGAAGTGTTAATGTATTGCTACTTCAGAAGTTTGTTCAGGAACTGACACCAGAATGCAGTGATGCCTGCAGCCTAGGAATAGTCAATGGCAATATGAGAAATAATCCTGTAGGTGCAAAACCTGTGTGTGTCGTAGGGATTTTTTATTTTTTTTTTTTTCTCTTAGGAGGCAATTGATGCTTACATTGAACTTAATATTTATGGTGAGTACAGCATCCAGAAAGACTAAAGGCTGGTCATTTGCCCTGCATTTCCTTCCACACTCAGGAGAGAAAACAGGGCAGGGGTGCATGCCAGGCAAGAGCCAGGGCTCCTCTTATCTGACCCCAATTTTTTAGGGCTTGGTAATTGTCTGCAGTCAGCAGAGTTGTTGGTCTGCTGTTCCTGTCACCAATGACTTGTATAGAGCCCGTGCCCTGGAGACTTTTTAGTGGGTTATATCCACACTGTTCGTGGTTCTGGGTAAAGCTCAAAGCAAAAGTCAAAGTCAGGAGACAGCAATGGAAGTACAAGACAAGGAGCCACAAGCAGGGACATATGGGGAGATACTGTGAAGCAGTGAGACTGCACGGGTCAGCACAATAAGCACAGCTCTGGGCACATGTGATCCAGCTCCTCTCAGTCCCCCAGTGCCATTTCATCACAAGGCCAAGCTCCTTCACCTGAGAGACCTCCCTCTCCGGTCATTGCACCCACTGCTGGTGCTGGTGCCCTCCCAGTGGAATGCTGAGGCTTGTTAATATAGTCACCCACACTAGTCATCAGTGGTCTGAACTATCCAGCATGGTCAGAATGGTTAATGCAGTTCCTTTAAAAATACCTAATTTAAAAAGATTGCACCCAAACCAGAAACAAGCTTTGAACAGCTTATTTTTATGGGGAACATTTGTGTAGAAATTCTGTGTAGGTTTTTCATGTATCTATCCAAACCATCACGGAATGTTTAATTTATAATAAACGTGAGGTTTTGTTTTGTTGTGGTTAGAGCTATTCTGTCACTGGTCTTGTAATTTTCCTGGTGGCTACATGGGGATGATGTTAAAGGCTGCACTTTGTGAGAGGTTTTAAAGAATTTGAATCCAAAGCTTGTTGGGGGATTATCTGCTCAGTGTATCAGCCTAGACAGAACTGGATAGATAATAGATAGTTTTTGATATAGTTAATATATTAGTCCAAAGTTAATTGTTAATAGTAAGTACATGGTTTATAGACTGTACTCTATACTTAGTATAGTTATATACTGGTCAATAGTTAATAAGTAACTGCCACGGTTGCAGTACCTGTTAATGTCATAGAACCTTTGTAAATAATAGAAGCAATTTATATATTTGATCTGTAACAAATATAGTCATCTGTCACCTAATGGTGTGGAATGGGACAGCCATTCCACACTCAAACACATGGGCATATGAAGAGGACAGGTGAATAGGAAACTGAAGTGGTTCCCTGAAGAAGCTGTTTCTGGCTGTTGTGCCTAATTTTCAAAGCCTCTCAACATGCTGAAAGGCAATTAGCTGCCACTGAGTATGTCCTGAAAGCCTGTGCTGACCTCCTGATCATCAAAGGCACTAATTCATATTTAAGAGCAGGGGGTCACAGCTGTGGTCACTTCTCAGGACTTTTGATCAGGTTTGAGCCTGGAATGGAGATTGCTGCAACGTGACAGACGATCCTGAGCTCCTGCAGCAGGGACAGGCCTGGCAAACATTATGGTCAGGGGCCTGAAATCTAAGCACTGTCCTTGAAGTGTAAAATTACAAGTACTTCTGTGCCAGCAACAGAGACTGATAACAAAAATATGAAACCATTAGCTTTGTTTCTGCCCCAGTGGATGGGGTGACACAAAAGGTGGGAAAAGGATTTATGCCCTGCTGAAGGCACAATCGTCATTAGTGCATGTAAATGAACAGGAAAAATAAAAATAATAAAAAAATATACCACTTTGTTTTTCATCTCCACATTTGTAAACAAGTCAGCTTGTAAATAAAGGTCCACCTCCCCCATGTCTGATGTTTGGAGGAGTCTGCTTATGAGCGTCTCTCCTGCCACTGGCCACTTTTCCTTCTCACACTCCGCATTCCAAGGGAAATGTGATTCTGGCTTGTTCCCAGCAGATCAGCATGCCCAGGAGTTGACTGCTGCAATTGTTTAAGGCAAACATAAACCTGTTCTAGGTATGATTCTTCATTGAAAATCCTGCAGCCTGGGCAAGAACATCCTGGTACTCAATTCAGTAGTTACAGTACTACAGTTGTTTGAGACGGTGTGGTATAAGGGTGGCTACAGCTAAGGCTTAGATGAGGCCAAATCTTTGAGACGGTAGGGGACAGGAAGGAATGATCAGCCTCGGCATTGTTGTCATCCCAGGGAAGACCACTTTGGCAGGTGTAAGTGAGGGGATAATTTTTGGCAGGTATTAATAAAGTTAACCTGGGCATACTCATGAGCAGGGTTTGCAGGGGTGGCTAAGCTGGGGCTGGAGGTAGGATCTGCATTTTTGCTGAGGAAACCCAGGTCCAATTCCCAAGCTACAAGACTTTTTAAGGTTGAATTGTGGAGTCGTAGATTTCCTTGGGCTCAAATACCAAAAGCTAAATTGCACCGAGACACTTACCTGTACCACATTCACCCACACAGATCTGCAAAAGCCCGTTCTCTACATGTCGTGGTCTTAGCAGCCACCCTTCACAACAAGCCCACAAGGAGCTTCCCTCTGTTGGCACCTTCCCCATGTTTCCTGGGGTTGAAAGGGGACTTGATTTACACTGAGTTTCAGACTAAGCACATTGACATCAAAGCAACGGAAATCAGGCCCCAGTAAGTGGTTTATAAATGCAGTCTAAGTGTTTTGAATCAAAATAGTTCTTTCAGTAAAGTTGGTGGGGTATCTCTGTCATCCTTATCATGGTTAGTTTCTGTCTTGAAAACACTGGAAAGTCACTGACATTGAAACCACTCTGGGGATCCTTAGAAAAGAAAACTTTATTCCTGAATGAAGTCCTTTTCTGCAGGTTTTTTCCTTTTTTTTTTTTTTTTTTTTTTTTTTTTTTTTTTCCCATTATGTTACTTAGAGAGGATTGTAACTTAAACTTAAAGGTATGTCCAGACTACCTCAGAGAACTGACCGAGAAATAGATTGTGTTGTACAACATTAGGATAGGAATCCTCACCTCCTGCATGAATTTCTCATCCCAGATGGAGAAGACAGGGCTTGCTCTGCAGTCTTTGCAAACAGCCTTGAGATTGTTTCAGCCCACTGAACAAAGAAAGAGTTTATGCAAATGCATCCAGTGAGGACCAGATGCCTGACTCATAAAGTACTTAGCTGAAATGACAAAGATATATTGGTTTGGTGGATGTTTCTTTTACAAATGTGCTCGTATCTTTAAGCTGGCAGTGACTAAATAGCCTTTCAAATCTGGGAAAACAGTGTCTTTTTGTAATGCTTGCACATCTACTGGCTGCACTGGATAGCATTAAACAAACATAATGTTATAAGAGAGGAGGAAGGAAAATCCAATGGCTTTTGAAATAAGCCTTTTGTGTTACTGAGCCTCTGAAACTTCTTGGAGCACGTGTATAAACCATACACACAAAAAGAGAAATAAGACAAGTAAATATTTAGTATTACAATTCACCCAAGCAGCAGAATTACTCTTTAACTAGGTTTGACTGTTACAAACATATTGTAGATATGTGATCAGCTGAAATACAGCCCTGGATGCCAGCACATCTGTAACATAGGAACTGAACAAAGGTGTGCAAAGGAAGCACTGTGCTTCAGAGCAATCTTTTCTTCTCTCTGAATCTTTCTGAAATGGTTGTGTGATGGAGTGATGTCACCCTGTCAATAAGACCAGAAATGAAAATAAAAGAATTCCTAAAGGAAAAGATTAAATTGTATAAACTGGGGTAAAGAATGAAGTCCAAAACCACAGAGATTCTTCTGCCTCTTCTCCTGTTTAAATACCTATGAGCTGTACATTGAATTTTTACTTGATGGAGAAGAGCCTACACGGTGAAGGTTGTGCATGCACCAGACCCCCTGGCAACCTGGAGGGAAGATGTCTGCTAAACAGTGTCCAACAGGCTGCTGCCTTCAGGGTTGCAAAGAAACTTAGATATCTGCTTCACAAATAGGCATGTGAAACCAAAGGTCTTCATTTTTCAGTCTTAACCAGAAGGGAGGGAGATTTATTAGAATCATTGAATCACAGGATGGTTTGGGTTGGAAGGGACCTTAAAGATCAGCCAGTTCCAAACCCTGCCATGGGCAAGGACACCTCTCACCAGACCAGGTTGTCTAGGACCCCATCCATCCTGACCTTGAACACTTCCAGGGATGGGGCATCCACATAATTTGCAATTATGTGGATCCACATAATAAATAATATTTATAAATCCAAGACATACAGCATGGCTTAAGCAACGGTAAATCATGCCTGGCCAGTTTGGTGGCCTTCTATGATAGAGTGACTGCATCAGTTGACAAGGGAAGACAGACCGATGTCATCTACCTGGACTTCTGTAAGGCCTTTGACAGAGTCCCACATGACATCCCGATCTCCAAATTGGAGAGAGATATATTTGAAGGGTGGACCATTTGGTGGATGAGGAATTGGTTTGATGGCCACACCTAGAGAGTTGTAGTCAACGGCCCTATAATAATAAATCCACATCTCTGGGCAACCTGTGCCAGTGCCTCACCACCCTCTGAGTCAAGAATTTCCTCCTAACATCTAATCTAAATCTCCCCTCTTTTAGTTTAAAACCATTCCCCATTGTCCTATCACTATCTGCCCATGTAAAAAGTTTCTCTCCATCTTTTTTATAAGCCCTCATTAAGTACTGAAAGGCTGCTGGGATTGTTCAGCCTGGAAAAGAGAAGGCTCAGGGGTGACCTTATCGCATTCCACAGGTACCTTAAAGGAGGCTGTAGTGAGGGGGGGTTGGTCTTTTCTCCCACATGCCTGGTGACAGGACAAGGGGGAATGGGCTGAAGTTATGCCAGGGAAGGTTTAGGTTGGATATTAGGAAGAACTTCTTTACTGAAAGGGTTGTTAGGCATTGGAATAAGCTGCCCAGGGAAGTGGTTGAGTCACCATCCCTGGAGGTCTTTAAAAGATGTTTAGATGTAGAGCTTAGTGACATGGTTTAGTGGAGGACTTGTTAGTGCTATGTCAGAAGTTGGACTCGGTGATCTTGGAGGTCCCTTCCAACCTAGACTGTTCTGTGATTCTGTGATCCTGGATCCTTCTCTTCTCCAGGCTGAACAGCCCCAGCTATCTCAGCCTGCCTTTGTAGCAGAGGTGCTCCAGCCTTCTGATCAACTTTGTGGCCCTCCT
Organism: Oxyura jamaicensis; assembly: GCF_011077185.1. Lineage (NCBI taxonomy): Eukaryota > Metazoa > Chordata > Aves > Anseriformes > Anatidae > Oxyura > Oxyura jamaicensis. The sequence continues at coordinate 75,054,153 of NC_048926.1, read as the reverse complement.
CTGGACCTGCTCTAACAGGTCCACATCTTTCTTGTGCTGGGGGGACTCAAACCTGTATACAATACTCCAGCTGGGCCTCATGAGGGCAGAGCAGAGGCCTTCCCTCACCCTGTTGGCCACCCCTCTGTTGACGCAGCCCAGGGTGCAGTTGACCTTCTGGGCTTCAAGCACAAACTGCGGGCTCATGTCAAGATTTTCATCCACCAGAACCCCTAAGACTCTCTCCAAAGGTGGCTCTCAATGAGTTCTTCACCCTCTGTCCTTGTGTCTGGGATTGCCCCAACCCAGATGCACTTGGACTTGTTGAACATCACTAGGTTCAAGTGGGCCCACTTCTCAAGTTTGTCCAGGCCCTTTTTAATGGCATACCTTCCTTCTGTTGTTTCAACTGCACCACTCAGTTTGGTGTTACCTGCAAACCTGTAGAGGGTGCACTCAACCCCACTGTCTAAATCATTGATAAAAATATTAAACAGTGCCAGTCCCAGAACAGGCCCCTGACGGACACCACTCGTCACTGGCCTCCACCTGGATGTAGAGCCGTTGACTACAACTCTCTAGGTGTGGCCATCAAACCAATTCCTCATCCACCAAATGGTCCACCCTTCAAATATATCTCTCTCCAATTTGGAGATCGGGATGTCATGTGGGACTCTGTCAAAGGCCTTACAGAAGTCCAGGTAGATGACATCGGTCTGTCTTCCCTTGTCAACTGATGCAGTCAGAAGGCCACCAAACTGGCCAGGCATGATTTACCGTTGCTTAAGCCATGCTGTATATCTTGGATCACCCCTTTGTCTTGCATGTGCCTTGACACTGCTTCCAGGAGGATCTGTTTCATGATCTTGCCAGGCACAGGGGAGAGGTTCACCGGTCTGTAGGTCCCTGGGTCCTCCTTTCTACCCTTGTTAAAAATGGAATTGATGTTTCCCGTTTTCCAGTCATCAGGGACTTCACCTGACTGCCAGAACTTTTCAAGTATGATGGAGAGAGGCTTGATCCATCAGCCAGTTTCCTCATGATGCTGGAATACATGGCATCAGGCCCCAAAGACTTGTACCTCTTCAGTTCCATCAGGTGCTCTCAAAGCTGCTTTTCATTTACAGTGTGAGTGACTTTGCTCCCTCAGCCCTCACATACAGGTTCAGGGAAATGAGAGACGTGGGAAGCCTGACTGGCAGTGAAGGCTGAGGCAAAGAACTTATTGAGCACCTCAGCCTTCTCCATGTCCGTAGTTACCAGTTCTCTCTTCTCATTTATCAGAGGGGGTACACACTCCTTGGTCTTTCTTTTCTGAGCAACATACCTATAGAAACCCTTCTTGCTATTCCTTGCACCCTTTGCCAAGCTCAGTTCCATCCATGCCTTGGCTTTCCTGACCCCATTCCTGCACATCCAGACCACATCCCTGTACTCTTCCCAGGCCACACATCTCTGCTTCCAGTGCCTGTGCATTTCCTTCTTGTGCCTCAGTCTGACCTGTAACACCTCAGTTTCCCACACAATATGCCAGCAGGGGAAGGCTCTTCCACTGAGGAATGTTATTTTCATCCTAAGTGGAAAGACAAGATCTACTCTTCCCAACATAAATGAATGACTCATGGAAAGTTTTGTTTCTATACAATGAATGAGCCTGTGTAGAAACTCACAATGGTAAATCTTTAGTTCTCATCCAGAATAAAATTTCATATGTTTCTGTTTTCAAAACACTGTAAACTTGGTAAAATGTTCCTTTAATTTTCAGTTTATCTTTTCAAAACACAGAACTCAAACAGACCTTATTTCTTGAGCTTGATTTACAAGAGGACAGAGGACCTCCAAACAGGAAAGAAGGAACACAACTCTTAATCAGGCATCACTAAAAATCTTCCTTTAATCAATATTTCTGTTAAAAATTGTTTTTGAACAGGTAAAGGCAGTATTACAGCCCTTTTACTGTTATTAAATATAGTGAGTAAACTCTTCTTACTTCATGTAGCTCACACATGAAGTAAGCGAAACTGTATAAATATTCTACAAATTACTCTTCACAATGAGAAGTCTGTCTAAGCAAAAGCTTCTGTTATTTTCCAGACAATATAGAGAACTTTCTAGCACTGGTATTAGAAAAGACATATTGCTCTGCCCAAATCCAAACATGAACATGCTAAGTGTGGTAAATGCAAGTAAACCATGGGTGCTTTCCTTTCATTAGACTTTCTCCCTGACCTCTGCATGACAAGGGCAGAGGAAAAGGAAGCAATTTTTCTTCTGTCCTGGGGGAAGAAACGTTTGAAAGAGATTTCCTGTGACTGGACTACATCATCTCTCCTGTGCCTGATCTTAAAATTTGGAAGACCACCTTTTCTTAGGATCCAACACAAATGCATATTTGTTTTTTTCCCCATGTAGTAATTTGTGGCAGATTCACAAAAGCATTAGGTGGGTATGCACGTTGACAATTTGAGAAGAGGACACTTTTTCTACCCCAGGAAAAGCTGAAAAATATATTTTAAACCTCAGTTTGTTTCACTTTAATTTGTCATATGCATCACAGAAACAATATTTCCCAGCCTGTTTAGTTATGTCAAAGCTGTACATCAAACCCTTTGTTCTCAGAGTCATGGATTCCCAGGGGCAGTTGTCTAAGACCAGCAATCCAGAAATTAGTGCTGGACTGCTCTGTGGTATTGTGGTATCCACCTAAGGGCAGTTTAGGTTTCTGTATCCCTTACCAGAAAAACTCTCTGATATGAGCAGAGCTTTCCTTCTGTTCCAGCTGGATGAGTAGGATGCCTCAGCCTTCCTTTGTCTTTTCACTTTGTGCAGGCTCAAAGGAAGGCTGTAAGGAAGCACCCACAAAGAGTAACAAGGTTTACATAAATGGTTTACATGGTTCATATAAACATTATTATGTTTATATGGGGCCCCAGTCACACAAGAAGCACGGCATTGAACAAGATTGAATCTACAAGTATGGGCAGAAACACTTACTTCCACAGTGAGCAAATGAGCAAAAATACATTGTTCTTCTCTTCTGGATTTGGGGTTCTTAGATTTAATGAGAATTATTCTGAGGCTAAGGTTGAGAACCTGGTTATTTATCTTTCTCAGATAAAAATATATCTTGCATGTATAGGTGATACTGGACTATAGCTAGTATCAGGGTAGAATTTGGAATTGGCATTAGGGCTTCAGGGAGACAAAACACTGAAGATGTAAAGGGCAGTATGGTCACTGTGGTGATAATGCTTTTTCTTTTTGCAAATTGGGAATGTTAAGGTGAAAGTTTCACAGGGGTTAGAGACCTAATATTAATGTTGAAACTAGAACAGGGGTTGTAGCTCTGATGAGGGATCAGTCTGAGAAATATGGATGTGATATAAGGGAAGGAAGGATCTCAGTGAAAACTGCGTTTGGGGCTATTGCTTGAATGTGTGCTAATTGTATATTAATATTTTGGGTTTCATATTGTATTGTAATTCCCTGGAGTTATGCTTTGGGGTTAGGGAGATCATTAAAATCTAGAGATACAGAGAAATGGGGAATTCAGAATGGATTAGCTCCTTGTGCTCAGAGCTGACACCAACCTAGGTCCACATTTTCTGATTCAGAAAATCACTGGTATTACAGGACAATGACCAAGCATCCAAGCAAGATTTAGCTAGCCAGAAATGAGTGATGACCTCTGATGAGGATATTCAGAACAAGATTCCAGATGAAGCTGAGGGGAAAGAGACATTGGTTACAGGGCTACTTTTAGGCATTCAATTTTTAGTGGTACATAAGCTAAGACTGGGGTTTTGATTAGGATTCAGGCTTTGGGAAGTTAAGAACTGAAGCAACAGAAGCATTTTGGCTAGCAGAAGTTGCTTCTTTGTCTTTGATATACGTACCGGGGTTAGGATCAAGAAAGGGACACTAAAGGGTTAAAGCAAAAAAGTGATTTACAGTTGCCAGTTAATCTCACTTTGGTAGCAGTAATGCCTGGTCCCACAGCCACTTTTAAATCTGGGTTTCATGGGTGTTGCATGGCTTATTTTGGTGTTGGTTCAGGTAAATAACTGAGTAGAGGAATAAATTCAAAATAGGAAAACAGCTATATTGAAAAATAGTATTACCATTATTTCCAAGCTATTTTAAGATTAAGCTCATAGGTTTCAATAGACCAGGGTCCAGATTTAGAGTATTGTTAGTGGTATTATTATCACAGTACTTGAAAGGAGAAACCAGGGAGGAACTGTGACATTCAGCTTTCATGTCACTGAGCTACAGTTTCGGTTTCTAAGAATCCTCAACTCTGAATGATGTTGAGGTTTGAGTTTCACAGAGGTCACCAGACCAGATCTGACAGTGTTGCTAAAACAAGGGCTGTGATTAAGTTTGAAGTTCAGGCTAAGAGAAAAAAAATAGGAAGAGAAAAAAAGAAATACTAAGAAAAGCCTAGCAGCCTAAGTTAGAACCTTGCATGGCTTGCTGCTTATTTTTAGATCTAAGGTTTGAGGGGTGGGTGAGGCTTGCTCTAAGGGTCTGTACTGGATTATTGGTGATAATCTGTTAGGAAAAGTGAAGGGAGAACGTGAGTGGTGACAAAAGACAAAATTAGAAAATGCAAAGGGATGAGGTTGAGCTTATGGCCGTGATTGCACCTGGCCTAATGACTTTGCTTATTGTGTTCTGCTACTCTGAACCCTAACCCTGAGTGCCCACCAGCCTCCCACTAGCCTCTTCCCAGCTCCCTTCTGGTGCCTGTGGCCCAGGGAGGTATGGCTGGGGGCTGTGCTTGGCAGCCCTTTTAGGGGAGTGGTGGAACAGGAGTTGGTTATACCAGAGACCCATGCCTTCCCAAGAGCTGGAATGAGGCTGGGGTCATGGTCTCCTGCAGCTCAAAGCATACCTTGAGATGGGCCTCTGATATCCTAAATTTGTGCTGGCAATGATCGCTGTTGTATGAATCCTACAAATATTTCTAACTCCATTTGCTGTAATTCCCATGTATAGTGTATATTTTGTGATTCTCTCCACTCTTTCCCAAAACCACACCATCTTAACCATGACCAAAGTGCTAAATGAGCCTCTTGATCTGCAGATACTTTGTAGGCTGAAAGTAGTAAGGGGACCAGCTCTTGTCCCATTCTTTAATTCAGCCTAATGATGCATTCTGTGCTTCCAACTCCAGCTCAATATTTTGCTTTCATTTCTGACCCTGACTGTCAGCTACCAAGCCCAGCATTAATTTAAAGACGTATAAAAAGAACCAAAGACAAGTGCTGAAGCAGCTTTTATTTCATTTAAATGGTCTTTAAGTGTGATACTCATGAGACAGGATTTTAGTTTTTCACAGTATTAAATCAATCCATATATCTCATACTAATCCTAGATACAGCTTTAATCTCAAGACAGCTGGGAACCCCAAGCCTAAAAACATGACAGGGAGCCATTTGGATATTAGTCCTCAAATTCTCATTGTAGACAACTTACTCCCTTCTTGTTCCCAGAGCTTTTTAATAAGCACAGAAAAGTTCTGAACTCTGAACATTAATTTAATGGCAACAAAGAATTCAAGATCTCAAAAGGGATTAAAACAAATACCAGGAAAAACACCCAGATCAGCCCGATGGACCATTTCAGAAAGCTACATGAAACCAAATGCCAAATATGGATCCGAGCTTTACCAAAAGAATGACAAATCTAAACCTGACCATGTTGTGGTTAGTCACAAATTTTACACATGCCTTGTGGAAACACTAATTTCTATCTAGGTCTTAGAACATTAAGGACACAAAGATTAAAGTATTACAAGCACTCTTGTTGGAAATAGCACTGGGGATAATCTAAGTACTTCTTTGTGATATAGTAGTCTCTGAAAAAGAGAACCCTAAGCTAAGACATTTTCTATTCCTTTCACAATCTAATAATACCTAGAAACCGTAAGCTTAAAAGTTAATACCTGTTAAATATCTGGTTTTGAAACACCTGATGATTGTTTTATATGGTGATGCAGATAACATGATTTGGGTATTTCTAACCTGGAGGATCTATTTCTGAGTCTATATTTGTACAAGAAAACTGAGAATTTAAAAAAAAAATCTAAAAATGTGCCAAAGTCAATGTGTGTGCAAGATCCCAAATAAATCATTTTATACATGTGTCTATCCCCTATCATAACTACAGTCTCCCAAAGACTGAATCCCAACTCTAGTATGAATGTTAGCACCAAATGTCAAAATTTGTTTTAAAAAGATAGAAAATAAAATGGGGCTCACTCTGAGACAACTACTCAGTCTCAGCCAACTCCATGGGGAGCACCAATCAATGTGTACCAAAAATCTGTGGCCACTGCACCTTGTTGTAGACAACAAACCATCACTCCTATCAGGGCAACGGGTGTTAAATGTCACCCTTTTGCAACAGCTGCTTGAGATATCCAGCAAGGACACAGGTTGAAAGACAAGGAAAATGGATGTCAAACTCATTTCTGTGAAAGTCACAAAGTTGTCGGACAACATTACTGTCAAAATATGGCAGAGTAGTTTTGGGTTATTCTTTGGCTATTTTCTCTTGCAACACTGTATCTCTGAATTCACATCTCTTCTTCAGATTGGGCTTGTGTGTGCCTTAAAAGAGCTCAGCCTAAGCTATATCCTCTCTGAAATGACAGGTTAGATCCCAGAACCAAGTCTATCTGGCTTGGTGTGTGTGGAGTAAAGCCAGGAGCTGCACTCGATGATCCTTGCGGGTCCCTACCAGCTGGGGATATTCCATGGTTCTATGGATCAATGACTCTATCTAGCCTCCATGTGCTTGTAGGGTGGCTGGGACATGCAACATAAACAGGGCCTTTCCCAAGTGTGAAGATACTGCAAGGAGTAAAACTTTATTTCACAAGAAATGGTACAAGGGGAGGGTCACGGCTGCAACTCAGCAAGCAACCTTGCAGCACACAACCCCACAGGAGGTACAGGAGGCAAGGGGAAGGAGCCAGCCATGACAGCAGGACATCAGTCAGTCTCGCACTCCTTGCTCTGGTCCCCATCCAACAATACCACTACCAGTACCAGTGTCACGTCCCCTCCTTGGGCTGGGGAGTCCCACACCACTGTGAGCAGACTCTGCAAGCCCATAACAAGCTGCATTCCTAGCTGGATTACTCATACTCCACTGCTGCTGGTTTTCTTCATGTGCACTCATTTGCAAGCCCTTCAACAAGGGACACAAAGCTGTCTGTAAAATTAGGTCACGTGTGTTGCCCTGTCAAGCCACTGGGCTTGCCAAAGCCAGGATCTTCCTGCCAAAACAATGGAGTTTTCAAAGCTCTATCCATGGCCAAAAAAATAAAAAATAAAATAAAATAAAATAAAATAAATAAAATAAAATAAAATAAAATAAAATAAAATAAACTTCCCCACCACCAAAACCTGTGGTACCATGTACTAGGGAACTAGGGATGAAATCTGTATATACAAACATATCCTCCTGTGGCATTTCTTCTCTGAAATACTGAAGTACCATCCTTCAACCTGACATTTAAAAGCAGATGTTTCTTACCACACTAAACTCCATTCTCTTCCAGCTCAGCTGTATGTGAAAAAGGCAACTCTGCTTCATACAGAATATTATTTTTGTCCAGCGGCATCTCTTCCTTTCATCTTCTGGACTGAACATGAACAGCATCCCAAGATCATAGAGCAGATAAGTGCTGACTCAAAACAGATGCCCAGCTGGCCAGCTGCTGATGTCCACCCCAGACCTCAGACCCAGGACGTTCAGCACCTCTGCTATCACACAAACTGTGTATCCTTCCTGTGCACGGGGCTGTGACAGCCTCTTGGGAAAATCTTCCAGGTTCAAGGGGGTGAGAAAGGCTGTGGGGTAAGCTGTTCCCTGGGGCAGGTCAGTCTGAAAGGGAAGCCAGGGAAATGTGAGCTTGCAAAAAGAATGTTGTTGGAATATTTCTGTTAAAAAGCAAAGTTTACACTGCGATAATCCCTTGATAACGGGACAAAGCTGGCCAATTTGGCTGTGAGCACTGCTGCAAAAGTAGCAGAGCAGAGGGGAGAAATGGAGCAAGCAAGAGGCCAGATCTGGGGCACTCCTGGGAGTTTCCCCTTTGGGTTGGAGGAGCAACCTCAAAGCAGCCACAGCCCTACTGTCCCCATGCTCTTACCTAGGTTTTGCTAGATTTTGCAGGGCACTCAGATGCCAACAGAACATAAAGCTTTTGCTTTCCACTTGGGGTTGCTGTCATCATGCACCAGGAAGCTGTGAGTCCAGGCGTTTGGATGGAGCAGGAGGCCAAGCAGTGGGGCTGGGGCAATTTTTCCCACCTAAGCCTGTCAGTAAATCTCTTAGCATACAATGCTCTGAACTGTCATGTGCAGCTTCTGTGCAGAGTGTTAATAATGTCACAAAACCATTTTTAAGAGCAGCAGGACAGAGCCTCTGCAATGCAAGATGTGCTCCTGTTGCACTGCAATGAAACCTCTCTGGTTTTTCTTGGCGGTTCTTTATTCTGCAGCATGAATGGAAAGGGAACACAAGCCTGAAAGCAAGCAAGATTGGAGTGATTTATTCTTCCTTTTTGTGGCACAGCTTCCTAGCTGTGGGGCTACTGAATGAGCATGCTGACAAGGTCCCTATTGTTAGCATATTCTGGAGAGTCACAACTGATTTTTTTACATCAACATGGGCCAGATCACAGTCACAAGTGGAATTCGTTTTAAGTCTAAGAGAATGTGTGTGTAATTCCAATGAGACATTCAGCTGCCTGGAAATTGAAGTCCTACTTTGGATCCGAAGCATGCAGGTGAAAACCTTCCCTAGTATTACCAGATAACCAGACAGAGCCCAGCACCATCAGCTCGGTTTCACTCCTGGAGGAGGAATGTAGGTTGGTGCTCTTCCCAGCGAGGTGTAGCTGGTGTCAAACAGGCATTTCACCCCAAGCAACAGTCTAGTCTGAATGCAATTTTAATTAACATTAATGGTTTTGGCCTTCACTACCTATAAAGTAGATTTATTTGTTCTTTTAAAAGGTAAAGACAGTACTATGAAATCCCTGTCTCAGTATGCTCTGCCTACCTTATTGGCTGTGTTGTCTGGATCTAATGAATTAGTTTCAGCTACTGCAGATCTGCCTCCTTTGGTTGTGGTGAAGTTAAGCCAGGGATGAACATGAGCCAGCATTTTCAGTAGTATCTCTAATATTCTTGAATTATTTGGACAGCTGGGGCTGGAAGGATAATACTAGTCATCTCATTTTCTCATTGATAATTATTTCATTTTCTAGGCAGGAGACTGGGCAAAAATAGCCTCCAGCAGGGCTGGCCTATCCCTTCTATCTCACCCTGAGAGATTTTGAAGGGAGGAGCAAGCGGCCAAGCAATGCCCCTGCATGCCTGGGATATTGCTGTTATCACTCCGATTTGTCAGGCAGACTGCTTCCCTCTGCTCTGCTACAGATGTGAGCGGTCCTGGGAGAATGTAACACTCCTTTCCTTTGGTTCTTAATTCCTGTTTTGCAAAGCTGGACTTTGGGTAGCCTCAGTTTTCACTCCTAATGATGTTTAAAGATTCCTGTTGTTGGACCAGCTGTTGTATAGTTAATATTCCTCCCAGGAGAACCTTTTCCTTATCTCCTGGATCTACTACAAGGGTCATCTTCCCCTGACTCCAAAGAGTAGACAACAATAACTTGTTTTCTAAGAATGGATGAGCCTGGAGGAAGTGCTTGTGTATTTCCTAGAAATCTGATAATGAAATTAGCTTCTAAGCATGAGAATACATATGACCTTAAACGTCTTTTCAGAATATCTCATGGATGTTAAGCGTAACTGCTGACCTCGATGTGTATGTATTCAAAGGGTTACATATGTTCCACAACCTTTCTTGGCGGTGGTTGCGCAGGTTAACTTATAGTTTCTGTGTTTCTTATTGAAAGGCTGGATGTGTAACTGAAATAAAAATGTAGATTCTTGGAGAAAAGACAACATTATCTGTTCACCAAGAGTCTGGTAAAATACCAGATAAAATAACATCACTAAAATAGATCAAATACCTTGGAAAGGTAGATGACCTTCCTTACCATCTTATAGGTCTTTTATTTGTTCAGAGAAAAAGCATGTGGAAAATGTGTGCACCCACATACACAGAGAAGAGCTTAATACTGTTCCATCTTGAAATAATAGCAAATATGCTATTGATGACAATATTAATGTGATCAAACCTGCTATTAGGAAGATAAAATGGTTTTAAAGTATAAATTGTTTCTCACATAATGCAGTTTTCTAGATAGGAGATGAACCCTTGGGAAAAAAAAAATAATAATAAAACAAAACTAAGTAAATAAATAAATAAATAAATAAATAAATAAATAAAAACAGGCTTTGAGGAAAGAATTAATGAATACAATTAAAACATTTGTTTCACTTCTCTTTTTTTTGTTGTTGTTGTTTGGTTGGTTGGTTTTTTGGTGAATGTGATGACTGAGGAAATGAGCTCTTTGTCAATGCAGAAATGTTTAGCACTTCAAATCAGGGATAAATCCCACATGTTCAGATGTATCTGAGATGTGCACATTTCATGGCAGAGGTTGCTGTCACTGAAAACAGTAGTGAAATCTCTGTTAACAGACACAGTATCAGGATCAAACATTGGTGCCTCAGTGTTTTGCAACTTACAGTGCCCATGATCTGAAAGAGATAACTTTGTTATTGCTGTGAATCTGGACTTCATACGGGAAAGGTGGCTCAAAACCACATCCATCTTCCCACGTTCAAACGCTGTGGACAGCCACAGCAGCAATGACAGCCTTTTAAAGTGAAGATTGGAGGAAATGATTTTGTCTGAGCTTTGTCCTCTGGTCCCAGGGGATGATTCTGAGAATGGTTCTGACCATTAGGGTCTCCTTCCAAAACTGCTCCGGAAAAAGGCTGACCATTGGTTGTTTGGATCTGATAGCATTTGTCTGACATTGCATACATTTTTGAGCTGCTGACAAAATGCCACAGCACAGAATAGAAATCAAAAGGTCTGGTGAGACGGTATGCTCCCCGTGGCTTCATTCACATGGCAGTCAGGGGTAACCCCTGAGAAAACCACTGAGAAACCACTGAGAAACTCATTGAATTGCCTACCTCTCCCAGAGCTGGTGTATATTTAGGGCTTTGGCCCATGTCTAGATTACAATTCTGTTAGAAGGGTGGTTTACTCACAATAAAAGAAAAACACTCATCAGGACTTTCCAAGCCAGGCTTCCCAAAGCAGCAGGCTAATGACAGTGCATAAAACAAACTTGTCCATTATTATGCTCGTGTGTGACCTCTGATGTCCTGCTCAAGTCACTTTCAAGGGAGAGGTGCAAGGAACCTTTCAGGTCAGCAGGAGCTTCCAGAGGGAAAAATCAACTTTGTGAAAATGGGAGAAAGGATTGCTATTTCTCAGCTGTTCTTTAGCTTATTTGCTCACTGCTTATTTACAATCTTCAGCTAATTTACCACCTGCAAGGTGGTAAAGGGCTGGTGCAAGGGTGGTGCAAGGGCTGTACACATTTTTTTCTTATTATTTTTACTACCTTTCAAGCTCTCCCACTTGTTTGTTTTGTTTGTTTTGTTTTGTTTTGTTTTCTCCATGTTACTCTTTCATTCTTAGACTTACCAGGCTTTTTTGCCTGCTGGCAATTAAAATTGGTATGTATACTGAAAATTAACTGTTTCTAAAATGAGAAATAATACATGAAAAATGAACATGCAGACATAAAATTTCCATTACATTTTCCAGTCTGAAAACAATGCTTATGGAGATTTTTTAACTTGTTTGTTCTGTTTTGTAAAAGGCTTCTCCCGTTTTATGCTGACTCTCCCTCTCCAATGTCACACTCAACCTAGCCATCCCTAAAGTCTATTCTTTATATCTGAAATATCTTCATTGTCATGTGAGGCAAAATAAATTTAATTCTTGTAACTGAATGGACTTCTGATTCTTCAGTACTTTCCCATGTATACTAAATATGTATCTGGCATGACTCATTCCTTGTCTTTTTTTTTTAAAAAAAAATCAGGTGTGTTTGGATACACTGGTGCTAAGTACATATTAGCTGAGCACAATCTTGCTGATGATTGACAGTGCACAGATTACTGCTAGAAGTCATAGGTTTTATTACACAAACTGATCCAATACTCACACAAAACCAGATCAGATGGCACCCACACAAGTCCTTCTGTATATCTGAAATAGGAGCAATGGACTGGAAGCCAAACACATTGAAATTAGTTTAATCATCCCATTTTCATAACTGAAGACAATTTTTGTCTGTGGCACAGGGAGGTGACAAGAAGGGTATAAGAACTGGGAGGGAACACAGAGAAAGAAGCAACTTTTGTCACTAGACATCCATTGGTGAGGTGGGGAAGACAGTATTTTGCAGATATTATAAATACAGCAGCTATTATTAATACAGAAGAAACACTCTAACACACTGTCTTTTTGGTTGGTACAGTGGCTTCTGTGCTCTATGATGCTCTTTTTTGCTCTTTTTTATTTTTTTATTTTTTTAAAGGGAAGCTGAAAAAAAACAAGTCAAACAGATAATGTCTCTGAATAGATCATACAGGTAGGAAATGGACCATTAGTCATCATTATTCGATAATTTTTTCAGGATACTCTTTTCCAGTCCTCATGCAGACTGCATGTTTCATATGGCACATTCACTTCTGTACAGTCCAGGGGAAGAGCATTCCTCCAGGCTAATTGGTACCAGCTGTTTGCCTTCAGAAAAGGACAGAGGGAAGGGATCATGAAACTGGGATTTTTTGCAGCCGGGGGGGTGTTTCAGAGATAGGCATGGCTTCACCAGTGATATTTACCTCCCATAAAAACTGATGCTTTTTTTTTTTTTTTTTTTTTTTTTTTTCCTGGGCAGCTACAAATTCTGTTTTCCTTGTCTTTGTGGAGTCAGGCCATTTACAATTTAAGACTTTCTTGGCAAATAGCAATAGCTTTATTTATCTTCAGAAGAGAAAAATGATTGAATGGCACTGTCACAAGTCTTGCATTTTTGGGAGAGCTTTAAAGAGGTCTTCACAGTAAGAGAAGACATTTAAAATTGAACAGGACCAGTCTGGGGAAAATACACCCAAATTTCCTGCTTGGAGCTGAGGAGTATTTGACAGGAATGTGCATTGGCCTCTTCACTTTGTGAAATATGGAGTTGAACAAGAGCATGAAATGTTTAGAAAATATTACTTGGTTTCTCCTACAAACAGCTAGGGGTGCTTAGTTTAGAAAACAGAAGTTGTAACAGCACATAAACCTTCAGATAGATTACAAACAATACAACAACCAACACTTTCATACTTTCTTACTTGAGAATGAGTTGGGAGGAACAAATTTTCATTTTCATCCCAAAAATTTGTCTTCATGGGAAAATAGGACAGATGTTAGGGGGAAACTTTTCTTTTTAAACTGTGAGAAACACAGTACTTGGGGTCAATGAGAGCGGTGGTGAAATCAGACTCACTGGGCCCAGTGATGCACAGAAGAGCCCCCACAGGAGGAGGGATGAAGCCAGTGCTGTGAGGGGGGCCAGGGCACCTCATGAAGATGATGGAGAGACTCAGAGGATGGAAAATGCAGTTTCTCTGCTTCACAGAGAAGGAATAGAGGGGTCGTGGTCGTACCTGCCTGCAGGGACTTCTTGTGGCAGGACTTTTTGAGGATGTGGTTAGGCTGAAAATTCACATCCTAGAGAAGTGGAAGGAATCCCCTGGGTCCAGGGGGAAGGACGAGAAATGTTCAGGTGTGCCTCCGTCTGGAAACCTGCAGGCTGCCTCAAAGCAGGAGACTGAGCTCCTGCCTGTCTGTATTGCCACAATGCTGTGGCTAGCATTACCAGACCAATGCTTGCCATTGTCCACAGGATAAGCCATGAGGCTTTACAGAGTGGGGATCTTGCTGGGTTACATCCTGCCAGGCACTCAGTGAAGATGGCTGGTAACTTTGACCTGTGTCTCATTGTGATGGCTTTTTGTAGTTGTTTTTGTTTTAAAGAAAAGGCATCAGTAGAGTGTGTATTTCTTTAAAAATATAGTATATTGCTTGAGACCTTAGTGTAATGACATCAAAAATCTCAGGAAATTACCCAACAAAACTCTCAGCAGCATTTTTAGGTTGGGTATCAGGAAAAACTTATTTACCAAAAGGGTTGTTAGGCACTGGATTGGGCTGCCCAGGGACATGGTTGAGTGACCATCCCTGGAGGTCTTTAAAAGACGTTTAGATTATGAGCTTACTGATATGGTTTAGTGGAGGACTTTTTAGTGTTGAGTCAGAAGTTGGACTGGGTCATTTTGGAGGTCTCTTCCATCCTGGATAATTCTGTGATTTTGATGGTGAACATGTATGTTAGCGAGAGGAAAAGTCTTCATCCTGATCACACCTCAAGGACACTTCCCACTGCAGGAGATCCCTCTGGTACTTGGTGCTGCAGGTGGGCTCCAGCACAATGAATGCAGAATGATTGTGGCCATAAGCAGTTCTTCCCTGAGAGACATCAATATGTCTTATGTGCCCTAACCTCATACTTGAAAAGTCTGCCTGATAGCTTTTGAGGAGGGAAACAATAAGGGAAACAGAACAAAATGTTCAAGGTGGAAAGCACTAGGTGAGAGTCTCAGAAGTGGTCAAAGAATGCTTCAACTACAATGAAGATTTTTAGAAGGAAGTGAATTAAAACAGCTGTTCCAGCATTCTTTAGATAGTTTGCATTATTTGAGAAAGGATATATTGAAACTATTTATTTTAATTAAAAATAAGAAGATTCCAGGCGGGAAAGAAACTCACAGCATCAGCAAAATAAGGAAAAATATAAGGAGGAGGGAGTAAGCTGAGCCAAAGTTTAATATACAGCATAGCCCAGGGCTTGATTACATTCATGGAAGACTTAAGATAATGTAGTGTGTGTAATAGCTATTTCAATGTTTCGTACAATAGTGGTTTTGAAATAAAAAAAAATATATGTGTAGAATTGAAATAAGACTTCAGAAATTGTGCATCTAAGTGCTTGAACTCCTGGCTGCACTGAATTATTTTTCACATTCGAGCCCCACTGCACACAAAGTACACAGAAACATTTGCCACATTTGCCTCTGTTATTGCCAGCTTAACCCCATGCTGACCATGCCTTGTGCTTTTGTGCCCCTCAGACCTTTAGACTACTGCTGCTGACTTCCTCGCAACCAGACAGGAGGCCACAATTTTGGGTCCACAGGTGACAGCTGCCACCTCTCCTACATACCACCTCTTCATCTATACTATTTCATAAATGGGTACTGAGGTGATGGCTCTCCTTGGAGCTGGTTCATGACATTTCTGAAGCCTATAGTTGTTATATACACTGACCTGGTTATGAGGGATGTGATTTCAGCCTGTGTCTGTGTAGTTAAAACATCTGCTAGTGTTTTTGACAAGGGTATTGATACAGCTAGCAGAAAAGAGAGAGAGGAAAGAATTTTCCTTCAGATTTTCATTCTCCACCTCACATGGATGCCTTCAGTGTTCTTGGGGCTCTCATTCATCTTTCTGTTAAGGAATACCCCAGTCGTGGGATCAGAATTCACAGTGTTCGATGCTAATTTCCACATTCAAGGGAAGAAGTTTTAGGCATTGTGGTCCAATGGAAATCTCCCAGCTGTCTGTACACCCCAAGGTGGATGTGGAGCAAAGGCTTTGTAAATTAGCTTCCACACTGTGATGGAAAACTCTGGGAACATTAAAAAGAATGCTATTAAGTGCTGCAACAGCTTTCTAGAAGTGGGTGGCTCATGACTGGATCCCAGTGCTGGATGATGGGCTGTCATTCCTGTGCCTTCTCCTGCAAAAACTGCTGTCTGCGAACACCTTTTCTGGTGCTGGCATAACCCCAGCCTCATCCCCTCCCATTCTTTTACTTTATTAGCTTCTGAGTGGCATGCAGTACATTGTGCAACAGACTGCTCCCTTGGCCAGGAGTCCTTGCTCCATGTAGCCTCACAAGGGTGGGGGCCTCCCCGGCTGTCTCTGCACCCAAGGAAGCCAACTCTTACCTCACAGCAGGAGTCTGGAAAACATCTCATCCCTCCTCCCCATTAATTGCTTGGAAGGAGATGCTGCTGCAGCTAATAGCTTGAGGTAATTCACCTAATTTGCAGCTGGCCTGGAGCATCATGAGTATTGTGGGGGTTGGAAGTCAGAAGCTGCAAAGCAATATTATACATCATGTTTTGTATAGGAGGCTGCTCACTACTGGATGGTACAGCGTGTCGCCAGATCATATCACCAAGGACTCCTAAAAACTGAAGGAAAAAAACAACAAACAAACAAACAAACAAAAAATCAGGCTTCAGGCTCAATGATCTAAATTAAAGCATCTTTGCAGACCCATCTGTTTGCAGACCCAAGCAACACCACATGTTATGCATGGTGTGCTATATAGGAATATGCTATAGGCTCCTGCACTGGAACCTCTTAACTGTGAGCAATTACAGGCAAGGATACTAGATGGTGAGTAAAGCAGCAAACAGGGTAATCATCTCCAGCAGGCATCAGATGACGTGTTTGCTTCATCACCCCAGGTTTTTTCAAGAGCCAGTTGCCCAAGCCAAGCTGCTGCTGGACTTACCAAACACCCCCAAATCCTGAGGGAGAACCTCAGGATAGCTGGACTCAGCTTAGGAGAACACACCCTGAGCAGCCTCTTTTGCCACCCTGTAGTGACCTCCTTTTTTTTTTTTTTTTTTTTTTTTTTTTTTATTTTTTTTTTT
>NC_048926.1:74932915-75037278 GCF_011077185.1 Oxyura jamaicensis | reverse complement strand
TTTTCTTTTTATTTTCCTACAGCTACAAATGCCGTAGCAATTACTTTACTCATATTTTTAAGATTTTCTCCACCACTGTGAACAGCAGAAACTCTGGGAAAAAAAATAAAAAAAATGTATTTCCTGGAGCTTCATTCATGTTCATTCATTTAGTGTAGCCTCAAGCAAACAGCTGAATGGGACACAGGATGAGAGACAGAAATACACTCATCTGAGGAAAAAATAGAGAAAGAAAAAAAACCCTATCCATGCCAAATTGATATTTCTCTTTCCATTATCAATTAGAATTTTGGAGCAAATATATTAGCTACTTCTGCCAGCTTCTGCACATCACTATGAAGGTTTCAATGGCAGCTGCAGTGCATGGATTTGTGCTACAGCTGTCTGCAGAGCTCAAGAACCAGCCTCATGGGCAGAAAGGGGTTCAAAACTGAGCATTGTGCTCCAGGAAAGGTGGCAAAATTGCCTTTTCTGACAATAAGCAACCAGCCCAGGGTCACAGTGCAATGGTATACTTCTGCTAAAATTAAATAAATTCAGCCAAATCCATTTCTTATTGTGTTAAAAAGGTATAACTCCTCTGTGAGACAGGTAACTTTTGTTAGGAGTGGTTCAAATGGATTTGGATCTAACTTAAGTCCTAAAAAGGATGCAGTCTTGGTTGGGATTATCTTTTAGAAAGTGCCCTGGGAACTGAAGGCTTTGTCAGATTATGTTTTTTTTTTTTTTGAAAAGGCTTCTTATTGATTTTGCAGAGTTTTGATCAACCAGTTGTGGGATTGTCACACTAATGGAAACTTGTGATTTTTGGTGCCCCTGGTAGTTTGTATTCGGTGTGAGATAGGTTGTGAAATCACAAAAGGGCTGTAGTTATGTGCGCAGAATTAAAGGACACTTTTAGGAATGTTGAATTTGGTGGTAAATTCCTCTGAAAGCCTTGGCTTACACAAGGACTATCATGATTATTTTATTACTCAATGCCAGGCTTGCTATTCCCTTAGCCCATTTGATCTTAATGAGATCCACATTGCAAAAACCCCATGCAGTCTGTAGGGAATATATACAACCTTGCATGTTTATTTAATGTTGCTTACTTCAAGACCACTTAGGATGAGGAGAAAGAAGAAGGCTTGGTTTCTGAATGTGCAAAAGTAAAGGCAGATACAAGCTGTGTCAGAAAATTAGGGGCACACTTGGAATTAATTAGTGCCTATATTGCTTTGAGAATATTATACGCTGGGCTTGAGGAGTGCTGCTGATGTCATCTGTCATGAAAGCACAGCTGGAGTGCAGCGTGGAGGCAGCAAAGCCCTGGGACAGGATCACACTCTTGGTATTGCAGCCGCAGCCACGTGCAGTTTTCTGGGAACTGACGCTGCCTCACAGACAAGAAAGCCACTCAGGAAGCAGAGCAGTGGTGGATCTCTCCCCACAGGCAGGAGGGAATCCTGCCCAAAGGCAGGGCAGGGTCTTCCTCGGACCTGGTGTGGCACAGACATCCACTGGGTCCTGTGTGCTTTTCTAAGCCCTTGCCAGCTGGGTCTGCCTGCATCTGCACACCAATCTCTGAATGTGGCAGGGGGATGCTTCTTGAACCAGCATTACCGAGGCATCTCACACACCTGACCTGTCCAGTCCCTGCAAAGCACCCAGAGCAGTCAGATGAGGCTGGCAGAAGGAAAAAGCAACTAGGCCAATTTAGGGACAAGACGGGAAAGCTTTTGCTGATGTTGCAACACCCTAAGTCCTGCTAATGGCCTAAAAGCACATGCTGGGTACTGAGCTCAGATTGGTGGTCCCGGCTCAACACATAAACCTTGATCATTTTTCTCCAGAGCTACCTCACATACAGTTGATGAGCAGCATGAACCTTTCCCCTAGCTCCATCTGTTGTGACATTGCTGTTTCCTCGATCGCTTTGGTGTGATCCTAATCAGTATAAGACCAGCCTTCTTCTAACCCCAAGGCAAACAAGAAGCTCCTGCCCAGGATGAAGTGGTCTTTGCAGAAGCGGGGGCCATTTCCTCCTGCTTCAGCCCTTTTGTCTCTTAACCTGGAGCAAAACATTCCCCATATATTAGTGCAAAGTGATGTTAAATTTACAAAATTGCAGTTGTCTGTACAGGTATGGACAGAGTTTGGCTTTCCCTTCACCCATTCCTAGTAACAGAGCAGCATTTTATCTGCATTTACAGCTCGGTAAATGCAATGTCATCTTTCAGTTGAAATTTGGCTGCACTGTGAATTGTTTTGCTCTCTTCCCTTTCCTGCCCAGCTGGAAGTGAATCCCTCTCCAGTCCTTTTTGGGATGAGAGTGAAGAGTGGAGAGAGAAGGGAAAAAAAGCTGGCAAGGAAAAAGCTTGTTCCAGATAAAGTGAAGTAAGCTGAAGTTAATCAAGACAGTGTCACCTCTTCAGGGATAGGCTGACGCTTGCATCAACACTGTTTTTTTGGGGGTAGCATCTGCATGGAGAGCAGCAGCAGCAAGGTTCAGCAGCCTGGGGGAAAGGGAGTGACTGCAGGCCAGTGGTTTGGGCACAGGCCCGAGAAACAAGCGTGTGCTCTCAGTGCCCTGAGGTGGGGAGACGGAAGGGAAGTGCCCTGCTGTGCCATGCAAACTGTGGCTGACCCCAGATTGTGTTCATCAGCAGTGCTAAAGCCGTGTCTGGGTGTAGCAGTGCAAAATCACTGCCCTGATGAAGCATTTGAAGTGAAGCTGTGATGCACCAGGCTCCCACCGAGCCCCAGCCTGCTGCTGCAAACAGCCCAGAGCATGACTCAGTCCCATGTCCTCCTCCCATCACCACCAGGACAGCAACTGGGACTGCAGGAGGGGCTCTGCAGGCAGCGGTCAGAGAGAGTCACCTTCTCCCCTGCATACATGACGCTTGCAGAGCAGGAAAGGTCAGACCGTGCAGACAGTGAGGTTTTTGGGTTTTGCTTCTGGAAAATACACTGTGGGTTTTTGTCAGGCTTGAAGATTTTTTTTTTTTTCCCCCCCCCCCCGCAAGTCATCTCAACAGCAGCCTGCCTGCTGCCTACTGCCACTATGCAGCTCATTGCAGACATCAGTTTGAACATGCATTCTGCTACCAGCTTGGGAAACCTACAGCCTCCTGCAAAGGTTTTAAACTTACAAGCAGCTGCAAGAACTGAGCAAGCAGCTGAGACTGGACCAGAAAGCCAGAAGCACTGGCATAATTAAGCTGAGGCTGTTTAGATTGATGCTAAGTGACACCAGTTGTGAAGCTTCAAGAAGATTATCCACCCACCTCCTAATTGCTTTGATATTCTTCATTCTCCATGCAAGGGAATTAGTCTCTGCAAGGGCTGGTAGAAAGAAGAGTGAGGAGCATGGCACAAAGAAATAAAGACTGAGTGGAGAGGTTTTTTTAAAGCAACAAAATGGGGAAAATCTGTAGTTTCTGCAAGGCGGGATACAACAATAAATAGAAAATTCCTAAGGTTCCTAATTAATACTGGCTCAGACTCTCAGATACAAAACAATGCTATTTCCTCCTGTTTGTTACCATACCACCTTCTTATCAAGACAACAATACTGTATATGTAAACAACCATAATGTTTATATGATGTTAAATAGGGAAGTGTAATCCATCTGTTCACTCGTACAGCAGCTCTTTAGATTGGGGCAGTTTTTCTTGCAGTGAATACTTGCTCTGGGATCACTCCAAGTGTATTATGTTTCCTAAACTTGTTTGGGGGCATGGCATGCTATGAAAGGAAATCAAAACAACAAGGAGAGAGCTGAACAGAGTTCCCAGTACCTGCAGCGTTGCACCTATGGATGATTCGTTCACCCTGGGGTGCCTCAGAAGGACTTTGCTGAAAGTTTCTTCTCTTTGTAGCAGTCTTGTTCATTTACACTGTCTGACTCTGTAGTATTGTTCATAATTTCATCCACATTTTCATGGCTACTTTTTCCTGAAAATATTTGCTTCCCTCTTTCCCACAGCTCAAAGAAAGCTGTCTCCCATTCACAAGCAGACCAACATACCCACACACCAGTATAGTAATGCAATGATAATCATGACTTAGAGCACATCTGGCCATCACCAGCAAGCCTGTGATAAGTCTTCTGAATCCCACCCCAGTAGAAAAGGATAGGTATTCCCTTCTGTGACCCACATGTGACTACCTCCCCTCATTTAGGGCTAGATGAAATTAATCTACACTCCACCACAGAATGCAGAAATGGCCATGTGTGTTGTTATTATTATTATTATTATTATCCTTTTCCCATGGTTCACTGTCTTGAAACCTTCACTGGACTCACAAGCGTGCCTCAGTCTTTCAGTGTCACAGACTGTTTTAGTTTTGTCACCCCAAAAAGTGATCTCACAGGTGAAATTGTTCAGCATCACAAAAGCAGAAAATAAGTGGGCTCACCCATTGGTGTGCAACGAAGTATTTTTTCTGGCAGTAACCGTGCTTGCAGTTTGCTGTGGCTGTGAGTGCCACCAGGTTCGTTTCCAGCAGAGGGCAGAAACAGCCATGAGGTTCACCAAGCTTGAATTTGAAGTGGGTTTTTCCAGAGCTGCTCAACAGAGGTGGGCCCAGACCAAGATTTTGCATCCAAAGGAGACTTGAGAGCACTGAGTGCTGTGCTTGAACCTAAATTGAAAATTCACCGCAGTTGTCATGTTCTAATGGAAAAATTTACATCCAAACACCATCAGCCTTTGGGAATACTTGTGTGTCTGTTTGTACTTCATCCATGTCATTCAAGCTTTTCTCAGATTTAGAGTTTCTCACTTCCAGGGATATGAAAAGTCATTATTTTTTGAAGCCTACTTCTCATTATGCTTAACATATGTCTAATTTCTTAGACTTAATGTCATTACATGGTCTGCAGAGCACACTGTTCAATGGCACCCAGAGGACTGTGGTATTGGTAGTTCATGGCAAGGCTACAGAAATGAAGAAGGAATTATTTTCAGGAAAAGAGTGCCTGTGCTAAATAGGTGCTACAGCAAAACAACCATTTTCATGCAAACAGCACATCCTAGAATATGAAGTTAAAATAATATATGAGAACCTCTATTTTGGGAGTGGACTGTATTTCAAAACCTTTATTTTTCTTCTTCTTTCCCCTTTGTATCTTTTTCCCATCTATCTTTGCCACCCTCTCCTGCTTACTAGTGGTGACCCTGCCAGCTTTGCACTAGGACAAAAAAGCCCCACAGAAGGTGCTAGTTTTACCTCCCCATGAGTAGAAGATGGCTTCAGAGAGGTCAAGGTTCCTTGTGAGGCAATTAATTTTCTCAGCCTGTTCCCTGAAGAATATTTCTGCTATAACCTGGCTGAAAAAATATGCACAAAGGAGGAGTGATAACTTGTAAGTTCTACCTCAAGAAGCACATTTTGTACAAGCAGTTTATATTCCCAAAGATTATCATCATACACTAAAGTTCAAGTCACTTTTCTCAGTATTGTTGGTAATCAGGAGTTTCTGTGGCCCTTGGTTTTACCTTCCTCATGAACTCAGACCTGCAGGCGTCTTTTCACAAGAGTGCAACCTTCTTTGGGATTTCCAAAACACGGGATGAAGGACTAACCCATACTTTTGCTTTGCTGCTTTAATTTGGTGAAAGTCTTACTGCATCCATTTAGCTGTGGTAATGGTGGGTAATTAGAAGATCATTAGCTTAAAACTTTCAGCAGCATGAAGCAAGAAAATGCCTTCCTAGGGAAGGGAAGGGAAGGGAAGGGAAGGGAAGGGAAGGGATGGCAAAGGATCTCAGTGTCTAAATAATAATAATAATAATAAGGAAATAAGCATTTTCCTTTTCCAGAATATACACTGGAATTCTTGAAAAAATAAGGAAGAGGCATTATATCCTTCAAAAAAAAAATTCTTCTTTGTAATAATAATAGCTTTCTGCTACTTCCATGCACACTGCTACTTGCTGAGTATCTCTCCCCCTGGGTCAAGCAGTCACAAGCGAGCGGGGAGGAACAATTCACCCACACTAATTAAGTGTTTTTGTTGTTGTTGTTGTTGTTTGTTTGTTTGTTTGTTTTCCGTACTGAGTGCAATGTTCAAGGGTGCAGGTGCAAACGTGCCTACATTGTGAGGAGGGCCCACAGAAGCAAGGTTGATAGAGCAACCGATAACTAACGTGACCCGAGCCCCTGAGGGCTGAGAGGCACAAGGCTGGCTTGTGTGATGCAAGGTCCCACAGGGCAGCGTGGCTCTGTGTGTGGGAAACCCATGCTGGCCTTGCAAAAACCACAAGCAATTGCTGGGCTGTACCTCATTTTGCAGATGAAAGCCATTTTTGTTCTCTGGTGCTAGTAAGCAAATGAGATGGCAGGAGATTTGTCAGATGGTGCTAGCATGTTTGGAAAGTCAAAAGGGCTTACAGAGGCTGAGAAAAGGCACAAAAATCAGGGGCTCTGACTAAAGTAGAGAACCGAGTGACCTTAAGTGTCCCTGTCCACTGGACACACCAAGCCTAGCTTCCTTCCTCTTTGTTGAATGTCGTACTTGCTCAAAAACCCATGCATAATCACTTCCCTGATTCGCACTGACTTGGTCTGTCCCAACGTCATGCTTGTGTCCTTCTTCCTTTGCATCTCTGCCCATGCTGATGCATTTCACCCATCACCTGGGTGCTCTCTGGGATGGAGATGAGTCCTCTACTCAAGGAGGAGCCCACCAAAGCCCACTCTGATGCCCACAGGCTGTGTAAATGGCTCTAGGACTGGGCCAGCAGAGACTGGGGACAGAACAGCAGCTCATCCTTCCAGGGCTGCAGGGTCAAAGGTGTGCCCTCACTTTGGTTGTGACCGCCCAGCTCCTGGGACAGTTAGTGCAGCAGTGAGGATAACCATGAGGGTGAGCTTCTTGCAGTGCTGGAGTAGTCTGTAGTAAGGACAGGCTTGATGACAGCAACCTCAAGACGTCTGAAATACCACAGGGATCCTCTAATGGGATTCAGGAATGCCTTTATCCTCTTTTACTGGCTACAACTGGCAAGACATATGATTTTAATTTTAGCTTGTTCTCCGCCATTTGAGAGGGAGGTTTACAAGAGCATAAACTGACAGGAGAACAGCTCTGCAGAGCAAAAGTTCACTGAAGTACCCCACAGCACTTAAAACAAAACAAAAACAAAACAGAACAAAACACACTATATAGTACCCACCTCAGAACACCTGATGGAATAGACAAAAATGACCAGAGAATAGTTCATGCTTATACAGGTGTATTGTTTTTAGGGCTGTGTATGGGGATTTGTGCCTCTCCATCAGCCAGCTGAAAGTAGGCACTGTACTAGGCATCTGTGAGTCTTCATATTTACAGAGCTGCACAAGCTAGTTTTCCTCTGATCATTTTTTTTTTTGGATCCCAGAACAGATATTTTATTTATTTATTTATTTAATTACTAATTTATTTATTTATTAACTTTTTCTGTCTTAACAAGTCTTCTTATAGAATTTCTACAGGATTTGGGCCACATGAAGGAGACAAAAGAAATAATATTTATATTTAATATGACCAAAACAAATGATTTGTTGTGTTCAGGAAAGCATCCATGCTGCGGCAAACCTGAAGGTTTCTGAGTATAGTAACAACAAGAAAAGAAGAAGAAACTAAACCTGGTAGGAATAAGGAGGACCACAGTTTGGAACAAACTAGCATTAGCATGGACATGGGAAGGAAAGAGCTGAAGTCCCATCAGACACGTTCAGATTTTACTTTACTTTTTTTTTAACAAGCCGTGTTTTGTCTATGTAGCCAAAAGCTAGAAAAACAACAAGGATTGTTTTTAAATAATGTGTTGAAAGCACTGGTCAGGTCCTTCACTGTAGGAGTTTCCAGCCTTTCAGTCAGATGGCTGTTGCATCTGGCTGCGTAAATATGGGATGACTTGTTTGTTAAGGGCTAAAATCTCTTGTTTGCTAAATAAATTGTGGATGCCTCAAACCTGGCACTGGAAGAAGGCAGAGCTTCAGAGAGAAGAGGTGACTCAGACCTAAAAGCTCATACTTGAGGTGGGTGACATGGGATGTGCCTCTGGCTTCTATCTTGTTGTTTGGAAGGTCTGCTTTATTATTATTATTATTGTTGTTGTTGTTGTTGTTTTGTTATGAACAATATCTTGGAACTATGTTTTGGAGAACAGAAGGTAGCAGGAGGGAACTTGGTTCTTGCTTCATTTTAAAAAAAAAAAAAAAAAAAAAAAAAGCTAATAGGAATAAGGGATTTTTTTAATTGGTCCACAATTATAAAGCATTCCATATTTATCCTCAAATCCAGCCTTGATAACACACAGTAATTTCTCCCCTTGTATGTTTACCTTGAAAGAAGAGGAAAAGGTACGTGCAGCACACAGAGTCATATCCCTGCCTAAAAAGCAAGGGGCGAAGCAATAAAATGCTTTTTCATTTTTATTTACTTTTATAATGTATATGTGACATTGCTTCTGAGCTGGGAGTTGTGGCTCCTGAGGAGTCACTGGTTGTGGTTTTGTTCTGTTTCAATGTGGAGACTATGAGAGCCCTGCTTTGTGCACATGTGTGTACATTCAGGAGCACACTCCTGTGTCAGGAATATACCAAGGACTTGCCCAGCAGGGCCAGGAGGTCCCAGCCCACTCCCAGTAACCTTGCCTGGCAGACAGCCTTCAAGCATAGCAGCAGTGACAAGGGCTTTGCTTCCTGGCTGCACAGACCTACTTTCACTTCACCTTTAGGCAAATTTACCTTCCCCAAGCACAACTGGAAAAGTCAACAGGGATGTCAGGGGCTGTGTTAGCTCACGCTCTTTTAGAGCATTATTTGGCACAGTGCATTCCCAGGCCAATAGCACCAAGAATTGAACAGGAAAAGATAACTCGGGTTAACTGCATATAGACTTCTGTTTGCCATATTGGTAATGGCTCGGCCAATTCCCTATCTCAGCAGTTAAATTGCTGTGTTATCTGAAAACCAGCCACTGCCAAAAAACCCAAAGGCAAATTCACTCTAAGCTTTCACCACTCGGGAGTGTTGATTTTAGCCACAGCCATTTGGTACCAGGTGAGGCAAAACCAGCAGCAGCTCTAGAGATATCTCTGGATGGGCTCCTGCAGCAGGGAATGGGTGGCCTGCCAAAGGAGAGCCCTGCCTAAAAAGCAACAAAATTACCTGGAGAAGTTGGGCCATTAAGGCCTTTGCTTTGAGCTTGGTTGCAAGGATGCAGGGGACAGTACTTCCAGGGTCCTTTCTGCTGGCCGACCCTGACACTCACTCAAAGGAGTTCATTTGTCCAAGGCAGAGATGCCTAGATCTAGAACAGGGAGCAATGACTTGTACTGGCAGAAGCTCCCATGGTAACCATGGGAAAGCAGCTCAAGTCTCAGTGCAGCAGAGCAACATCTCACAGGAGAATAAATCCGACCTGTGCTCAGGTGCCATGGCAGCAGATATGCAAAGTGACGAGAGTCATGGCATCACCCATGAGAGCAATGCCACCACAGTATTGCGGATCTTGATCAATGGAAGAGTGCCTCTGGAAAACATAGTTCAGGCACAGCAATGTGAGATGTTAACCTGAAAATTTACAAAAGCTGTTACGTGCATTATCACCACAAGAGCACTCTGTATTGCTAAAGCAGTATGTTTACAGCTCAGTAGAGTAGAAGCTCTGCAGTGAGTATTAGACTCTAATTGCATAATGGACCTCAAGTGTATTGAGGATTGTAGCCATGAGATTTTTAATGAAGAAAATGAGGAATATGGTTCTGGATATATAAATAGAACCCAGGAGGCTGAGGCTTGGAGACAGAAGAACTTGAAGAGCTCCTCAGTTGGAACTGACCACTGAAAAAAGTCTCACTGGTGTGGACAAGTACAAAACACAAAAATTAGGGTAAACATTGATTCATACTTCCTAGAAAAGGAAAGAGTGACAAATTAAGTAGAGCCACTTGTGTTAATAAGAATCAGTAATGGTGATTAGACAATGAAAAAACACCTCTCATCTGGAAAAATATTCATCTCTTCTCAACTCACAGTATGTTGAGCTTCTCTCCAGCAGGTACACTGAGACCTCTGTTTCCTTCCAGCAAAAGGTAAAGATACACATGTAAAAAGTCTGGCAATCTCTCTTGACATCTAAAAACTGTTAGGAATTTCAGTAATATTTTCTCTATATAAAATTATTTATAGAATTGTCTACTTTTTCATTAAATACCAGTATTAAGTAACTGTATTCATTCTGTTGTGTTCACAAGTTATCTTTATCACTAAAGATATCTAAAAATCACTTCTTTGGAAGCAAGTCCCAGACTATTTTGGGGGACAACATACTTTGGGTTCCTCAGTGCAATAATGAGGATGTCATTATTTAGGGTACTGCTGGATGCTCTCTGTGCCTGGAATTAAGATTATTTTGTGGCTTGGAAAGGCAAAAGCTATGAAGCAACAGTAAGTGTGCCACTGCAAAGCAGATCAAAATTATGTTTATGAGAGCAGCCACTAAGTTTTGCCATGAAAAATTACAAATTTCATTCCTTATGGTATCTATGACTCTAGAAAAAGCATGAATTCCAGAAAGCAGAAGCTATGGATCAGCAACAAGCATGCCAATCAGAAGATCCCACAGAATGAGCTTAGCAGAATAACTCTGAGGTCTTTATAACAAAATTAGGAGCTATAGTAGAAATTCCATCTGTAAGGTTCAACATTAACTTTTACATTATAGCAGGAGAGAATAGAGAGAATATGCCAAATAAATGTAGCATGCAGCTGCTCAATTTCAGAAAATGAACTGCATAAAAGGTAGCAAACTGTAAAGAAAACACATACCTCAAGGATGGGAAAAAAAAAAAAAAAAAAAAAAAAAAAAAAAAAAAAAACCACCTATGAGGCAGCCAGGGAGCTTATAAAAAATACCATTATAGAAGAAGCCAAAGTTGAGTGCCACAACTCAAAAAGAAAACAGAGCAAGCCTAGCCCTTCTTACTTCACAATGATAGAAGTTAAGGAGCTATCAAAACATTCTTTAAAAAGTCAGCATTCATTTATTATTATTATTATTATTATTATTTTTAAGGATATGTTCCTTAAAACAGAAGAACAAAGTTTCAAAAATGGATTGGGGTAAATTCCTGGATGACGTGTCTGTAAGGCATAGGAAAGTGCATCCTAACATCCCCAAGAGATGCTAGGGAAATACAGCAAGGGCCATGAGCTGAAGAGCTCAGCCAGGCTTTTCCCAAAGACTATCTTGTTATGATGATTTCCAGGACCAAAAATGAGCTATATGAACCAGTGAGCTGCCCTGGGCAGGTAGAGTATTCTTTTAATTCTTATCTTACCCTAGTTCAGGTTTAGGTTTTAGCTGAATTAAAATGTACTGAATCTAATTGGGGAAAATAAATAAATAAATAGATAGATAGAAAAATAAAACACCAGGAAGTAAGTAGAGATTTATTATTTATTTTTTTTTCCAGTGGTAGGAGTGAAAAAAAAAAATCCAGGAATAATGCTGATAACTAGTAAGGTGGGGGTGAGAAAACTTGTTCCTTAGAGCAGAAGGTAAATACATACAGTAACAAGGACATACTCCCCCAAACTCAGAGCAGTATATATCTTTAATAGAGTTACTGAGAAACGTATTGCAGTTTTCTGTCCTTGAGTGTGGCCAAGGGTTAAGACCAGTCTGATGGTGAAGCAAGGCAGTGTAGTCATTGAGGCATTCTGAGCTGCCCTTAGCAAACTTAAATGAAGAGCTGTTTGCTTTCTTGGTTATAAATTGGGAATGTAATTTTATGGGTATCACTGAGGCAAATATGAGCCTAAACTAGGCATTGGGGTTTGAGTTTAGGCTTAAAAATGTTTGTCATGTGAAAGTAGGCTCCAGATTTATTTAGGACAGCCACAGGGCTTTCCAGTGACAATATTAGGAAAACATTCCCCTATGAACACTCTAAATTTAGTCTCGACCCAAAGGTAGGGTCAGAGTGAGAGTGCAATAAAACAGAAGTCTAAACACTAAAGGTAAGTTATGGATGGTGTTTGCAAGTGTAGACCACCATAAATGTAGATCTCTGGCCTTAAGGTCCCTTGAGTAGGACACTTATAAATGTCACTCTTCAGGGTATCACTTCATTTTGTGAAATGGGCAAGCTGGGATTAATTTCTTGTTTCAGTACAGTGGGATCTACAGAGCTACGGCAGTGGTGAGAAGCAAACAAAGAATTCAAGACAATCAGTTCTAGCTTCCAAGAGACAGACATGCAAGTTCCACTGGGTATCATTGAGATAAGTCTAAATCTAGTGTTAGTCCAAGTACATTAAAGCAGGAGCAGAAGAGCAATAGTAGGGATGTCATTGGGAAAGCAGATCTTTGGTTTAAAGGTTTAGGATGAAAGACAGAAGTTGTCTATACTGAAGAATTTACTCTGCCCAGCTAATACAGGAGGCTAGGCCCCAGCCTACAGTTGGAGTATGTTGTTTCTCAGTATCATGGGTTTGAATCTGGCTTATAAAAAATTAAAGAAAATATTCTGAGAAGGCCTCAAGGTTAAGTTGTGGCAGCTTCCAGTATGGTGCATTTGTGTCTGAAATGGAGCTGTGAGCAATCAAAGAAAATGAAAACGCACAAAGCAGCAACGAATTGTCATACCCCCAAATTCCCTTTTTATAAACACATATTGGACACAAGGATTGCTGTGAAGCACCCATTGGACACACTCTGTACTTACTATAAAGAAGAGTTGTTTTTTTGTGGAACATCAACCTCTCTAGGACTTCTAACAGTACTTCTGAACTACAAAGGGACTGCAGTACCTACCTCCAGAAAGACAAAATTTGTCCCATAATGAAGTACATTTTTGATAGTGGGAAAATGCTACACTGCTTCATAGTGGAAAAATAATAATAAAAATGAAAAGACAAAATTACCCCAAAACCTGGCTGTAGTATTTGCTTTAAGATTCCTAAATCTGTCTTCCACTCCAAAGCAAATGTGACTAAGATGGTTAGGACGTGTCTGCACTGAATTTGCAAAGCAAAGTGCTTTCAGTGGCCTTTGCCAATCTGTGACTGCAAACACTTTACCTTTCCTTTTAGCTAAGATACTTAAGTTCTGTTACACCTCTCTCCAAGCAAAGCTTGATATTTTTATGTGTGAAATGAAAGGAAAACCAAGATGTCACTAACATTCTGCGTAATTGTAGATATTCCAGAGGATGGGAATACAAAGAGATCCATCAACTACCTTTACTGTTTTTATGAGTGGGTATTACTGGCATCCTTATTTCTAAGTACCAGGGGAGGTTGGCCAGGCCACAGGTTCCAGCATGTCTTATTTCATACAGTCTTCTAGTTTGACCCCAAAGTTTTGGTGTAGACTTTGCATTTTAAATTTTGTTTTGTTTTCCAACCTCTTTATTTTAGTGTGACTGCAATGACTTATTCAGACCCTCTAGAAAGGCATCAGACACGCAGAGATGGTAACTTTCTAATTGATTTATATACCCTTCACAACTCTGCAAACAAATATGTACTTCACTCCTGTGTTACAGCAGGCTAAAACCCTCTTGTTTTGTTTCACTGGGTCACTCCACCAAAATAAATAAATAAATACATAAATAAATAAAGATTTTTATTTTTATTTTTATTTTGCACATTGTCAACATAAGCATCAAGAAACTATCCCATTCTGTTTAACTAATGACTTTGTTTGGCATAATTTGATTTTCGTTCTTGTTGTTGAAAATTCTCCTCTTGACTACATGGGAAACATGAGTTGGACCATCCACTATATAAACAGTTCCTTTCATTTCTTCTTGGTATCGAAGCAAAGCTTCAGTCCAGAGATTAGGAAGGGGAGGTCATATTTCCAATCTGAGCAAAAGATGCCCTGGTGGTCTGCCCCTAAAACACAATCAAGTCCAGACTAGTCCAAACAGGGGTTGGTTTTGTAGGAGATATTGTTAATGAATACTTCTATGCAATATAAACAATGCAAGAAAACAGTGAACTAAACAGATTTTAATTTTCTAAAAAATAAAATTAAATAAATAAAATAATTATTCCTTATTAAACAGAAGAAGTAAAGCCCCTGTAGCAATCATATTGATTCTTGTAATCTCTCCTATAAGTATCCCAGCAGAAAGTCATATGGAAGGTGCCTTGGACTTTTCCTGGACCATTTAGATTAAGTTCTGCTCAAACACTGGTGTGACTTAGCAGGCAATGATTTAATCCATATGCCCTGGGAGTTCTCTCCAATCCATTTGTCTTGGGCAGAATCTAATTGCAGAATTAATTTCTTCCTCTCAGTACAAAACAGAATTAGGAGCTAGCTCATGTGACTTTAATCACGTGCTAAATGGAAACTATCTACTAAATGTTTCCGTTTAGCCTAACTTGAACCATTTCTCAGAGGTCAATGCTGTGAGGATTCAGATGCAAGAAATATACAATAAATGAGCACAGAGGGTTAAGATGAGAAACCAGACTAGCATAGAAACACTCCTGTACTGTAATAAGAACAAATGGATTTGCAGAAATTTAAATTGCTTTCCTGGAAGGGACAACACAAAACCTCAACCTCTCTTGTTATACCTTCAACTGCTTTACTCTGTCCTTTCCTTCTTTGTTTCTTAAATCTTCTTTTTCTTATTTGTTTTGTTGTTATTTCTTCAAGGTATCTCTCATTTCACGGGGGAATGGATGAAATGCAATAGGACTTAAAAGGCCAGATCATTTTTGATCTAAAATTCATCTATGGAAAGATTTTTAGTATGGATGAAAGTAAATGCATCATGCAAAATCATCTGATGTGACTTGAACTCTGGGCTTTTAGTGCTTTTATGGCTAAACTGTGAGCAAAGAAAGATTCTAGAAAATATTAGTCAGGAAGTTGCTCTGTTGTGGTTTGTGAAGGGGTATATTAGTGGGGTTGTTATTTTCATGCTAGCAGTTCTGCCAGCACTCTCTCTGTGAAGTATTCTTTAGACAGAAGCTGCAATTAAATGCCCCTAGCGTACTTCAGACTCTGCAAAACTTTGAAATTAGTTTTGGAGGAAAAGGACCCTGTGAAGTAAGGTAGGATGTGAAGAAGAACAAACTGAATACACTTAAAGGATCGACCTCCCATGCTGGAAATCTCTAATTCTCCCAAGGCTTTCTGAGTCTTTTGTGTAATTGCAAGATGGAGACATGGAAACAGAAAAGGGAGTTATTTTCATTCAATAGGGATAATACAAATAGGAAAAACAGGAAAAATAGTTTCAATAGGAAACTTCATGTTTCCAGCCAAATTATCCTGACATAAAATCCCAACAAGGAACATCTTGCATGTGTGTTCACTAACTATACAGGCTGCAAGGATCCATTAAGCATCTGGATGCTTTCATGGTTTTTCAAACTAAACATGTTGAGGCTGCCTATTATTTCAGGCTGCACATAAATCTGTGCCAAAGTCAGAGGAAAACCTGCTGCATTCACCTGTTGTCCAATCATTCCATGTCCTCACTGAACTATGCAGCAGTGGGGTTTTAAATGGCATGAAAAGCACTTGTGGAACCACAATTTTTTACACTCGTTACCTCTGACCTGCTTGTAATTCACTGCTGAAGGCATATGGCTCACTCTATTCATGACCACCCCATGTGGCACAAGCCCTCTCCTCTCTGTGTTTACTTACATGCATCTTGGATTTTCCCTGTAATTAAAAAATGTTGTTGGCCAAGTGCAAAATGCCAGAACATCACAATTCCTACATGATGTCCTGTCCCCTACTGAGGAATCGGAGTATGAAGATTATCCCACTCTTTCTTTGCCTGGGATGTGGCTTTACTCTGGAATATGAAAAATATGTCACTTCCATTCTTTACTGTTCTGTTCCTGGTCTGAACTTAGAGTCATGTCTGGGTGCGTCAGTGACAAAACTATTATTTTTTGTTGGCTTTCATTCTGGCCAACACTCAAGAGCCACCCAGGGTAACTGAGAAGGAGCCATCTTCAATTATTTTCTCTACTTTGCTACACAATAGAAATAGTGTATGTTAGCCAAAATTTTGTTAGTTTGCTCATGAAATCAATCAGATTCATACCAAAGCAACTGCATCACCGAGACAAACAATATCCAGAGAAGCAGACTTCTAACTTTTTTGTGCATGAAAAAATTTGGGCTTGTTTTCCTCTTCTCACTTCTGAGAATACTGAGTCAATTTTGGCTAACACACATGCTCTTTAAAATGCTATCCCTCTTAGCTGATGAAAGAAAGAAAAAAGGAAGACTTCTTTGCTGGAGGAAAATGACACGTTTCATGAAGAAAGATGTGGAGCACTCTGCTGGGTACAATGGTTCTTCATGTTAACAGCTGGCATCCTCTTTCTAACCTTCCCATCTTCTGACCGAGTATAGAAAATATTGCTAAGGCACTTAGGCAGTTTTCACATTTTCCTGGTGTCTTGGAGTACTGTTTCAATTCAGTTATGGCACAAAGTTTCCTTGTTGTACTGTGCTATGCAGAAGCAGCTGAGGTCATGTGAGTACACACACACAAAAAAAAATAGTTCTGCATGCAATAGGCATCTCAGCTCAGCCCACAACAGCTTTTCTCTTCAAGGTGAAAATCAAGGAAGAAAGGAAGGAGAAGGCTGTTTCTTCAAGCACAGGGTCAGTATGAAAGATTAAATAATTATGTGCACACATTACTTTCAGTGCAGAGTTATGAGTGGCAGTGTGTGGTCTCCCGGGTGCTGTTTGCATGAATGACAAGCAGACAGGATCCCTACATGACTTCAGTTTGCAAATTGGAAGGAGTTCTT
This sequence comes from Oxyura jamaicensis, assembly GCF_011077185.1. NCBI lineage: Eukaryota > Metazoa > Chordata > Aves > Anseriformes > Anatidae > Oxyura > Oxyura jamaicensis. The sequence continues at coordinate 75,020,480 of NC_048926.1, read as the reverse complement.
CCTTGAAGAAACAGGATGTTGGAAGATACAAGGAGAGGCTGAGAGATTCAGAATGTATTTTTTTCTAAGCCAGAATTTGTTTCCGCTGCTGACTGATTAAATACAATGGTTAAATCTGGCAACCCAACTGCATGGGGTTCTAAAGGTTGCAAGGATTCAATTAAATTTGGGATAATCAGTTATACAACTACAGTGCATGAGTGATGATTAGCCCCTGGCAAAAAGCAACGGTGCAAAACAGGAGAATTTCCCCTTCTTTCTCTCTGTGCTGCATGAGCTTCCACAAAGTGACAAAACTCAAGGCCAAGGAAACGTTCATTAAAAGAGTAATTTGCTTTTCCTTATGATTCTAGGTTTGTCCAACTAAAGCTCGTCTCTGGCCTATGGCTGCTGGCAATGCAAGCAGTTGCAATGGCAACTTTGTTGGCTGCTTCAGTGTGAGCAGGGCCTGCGTGCCTAGGCACAGCCCCAGTGTCTCTGCAGGGTCTGTTGTATGTATCACAACAAGCTGATGGAGGAAAAATACCCATCACAGCAGGAAAAAAAAAAAAAAAAGAAAAAGAAAAAAAAAAAAAAAAAGAAAAAGAAAAGGGAAAAGAAAGGGAAAAAGAAAAAGAAAATGAAAGAGAAAAATAAAAAGAAAAAACACCTACATCCACATGTTCACCCACGTGTTTTCCTGCCTCACCCTTTAAAGACTCTGTTGGGAGCATCTGAAAATGTTTACTATCCGAGTTGTAGCAGGCAGTGCAGTCTCAGAGCTTTGAATCAAACCCTGCTCACTCTGTGAGGATGACCACCTGCTCCTGGCTTAGCCTTCCAGTGCTGAGCAGCATGAGAATAAGGGTTCAGGTAACCTTTTCCCTACTCCATGTACCTTGGTACAGCTGCCAGTATATTAGTAAACACTTAGCTACTCTGGTGCACTGAGGTGACCGTCACATGAACAGGAGAAGCTGAACCTCAAATCTGCTCTGGGAAATTACCAAAATTCACTCACACATTTCACTGTGCATGCAAAAGCTGTGCATCCATCCTGATACTGCTTAGTAACCTAAAAGGTTGAGCGTCAGTGAAGGGTGAATGCCATGAAGAGCCACCATGGAAGCTCACCTGCCAGTTGCTTGCGATGAAGACACCACAAAGGTGTGTTAGGATGTCCTCCAGAAGAAGCAGCAGACTCACACTGCTTGTGACTGAGCAAAGCATACAGAACAGTCAGATAACAATAGTGAGTTGCAATGTGAGTCTCATTTCCCTGCACACTGTGACTTGTGGCAATCAGCTACACCTAGACGCATTTGTGCTGTCAGGAGGAAAGAAGTAGCATCTCCTCCCAAGCAGAAGTAGTGCTCCGTGTGGGAACTTCTCCCTTTAGTTTTGCTCTCTCGTTCACTTCTGATTCTGTCTGCTCTGAGGTTGCAGTCAGGTATCAGTCTTCCCTGGGAAACAATCTTTCTAAAGGTTTCTCCTACACACACTCCTTTCCTTGCTCCTCTGGCTTTCCATTACGTGCTTTTAGGGTAGACTGAGCGTTGGCACGTTCTGCAATCATGCCCCAGATGTTTCCAGAACTTCTTTCTGGCTAGTGAAATGATTTTTCCTGTTTGGCAATGAAGTCTTCTACTCTCAAAAAATTCCAGAAGCACAGATATTATTTTTTTTCATTATTATTATTTTATTTTTAGCTTTCCAGTCTGAAACTTTGTTAGGGTCCCATTTCCCACAGATCTCTGCTGGGCAGAAAAATTTTCATTTCAAAGTTCTCTGTTTGGTTCTGTGAACACACATCTTTGTTCCATACTGTGCTAAGCTGCATGAATGCTGCAGGTATCTTTCCTGATCTTGATTGCAAAATTTTCTTGTGGTTTCTGTTGTCTGTTATTGTATTTCTCACATTAAAAATATATTAAAATAAAAATAAATAAATCCTGATGATGTTACCCAGGTTTTAAGGATAATTTCTTTGGTTTAATTGAATCTGAGCTTTGCTTGATCTGCTTATTCTTATCCAGATGTTCTGCTTTTATCCATCACTCCTTACATGCATTGTTCAGTGGTATACCAGCAACAAAGGTCATCTCAGCAACTATTGACTAGCCATACATGCTAGAATGTGTATCGTTCATGCACACAGTAATGATCCATCATGGCAAGACCGAGTATAACTGGAAGCAAAGTGCAGCCACATTTTATAAGAGTATTCAAGCCAGATCACTGTTTACTCTTTCTCTTACACTAGGAAAGAGAAAGGTGACATGCTATATCATATTGCATATAGCATATATTATATAGCACGTCACTTTTCTCTTTCGTAGTGTTAATAATAGTGGCAACTGAGACCAAAAGATGCTTCACATCAAAGATTTCTTGAAGATATTCTGGGATTTTTGAAAAACAGACACTTGTGTTGCATATGCTATGATGGGCTAACTAGATGTGTCTGGTCTACAGAGGGCTGTTCTCAAAACTTTCCATCCACTGCTCCTTTCACACCATGGAGTGCAGCCCTTGCAGAAAACTTTTCAGACTACAGACAGCTTGTAACTCTTTTCCAGACATCACTATTGCTGTGATTACGTGTTGGGGGCATTTTGACAACAATTTTATGTTTCCAGTGCATTGGAGGCATCTCTTTTCTTTTTCAGGAAGTGCTGATGAACTCCACCACAGCTTCTTTTAAGCGGTACATGTCACATATTGTTAGCATTACTGCTGGGACTTTCTTGACTGCTGCCCCATTGTTTTTCATCTTCTCAATTGCAGCTCATGTTTCTGACATCTCTATTGGACTGATATTAATGACAATTTGGCTAAGTTCCCATATTTCACTGAAGGTTGTATTAAGGTGGAACTACACTTTTTTTTTTTTTTTTTTTTTTTTTTAAGTTCTGTGGTTTTTACTTTATCTTTTCTATTTTTTTTTCTATCCAAATCTGAGGGTGTTTCCACCATTGCATTTGATTAGCTTATTTCTTTCGCAGATTGTCACTTGGCACAAGGTTCTGTTTCCCCACTTTACTACAGTTTCTGTCCCAGTCGCTAGGTCTTCAGTATTTCTTCACATACCTTTTCTGCATTGTTTTTCCCTCCTCTGACTGCTTGCACGTCTCTCTTTTTTTTTTTTCCTTTTTTTTTTTTTTTTTTTTTTTTTCCCCACAGTTTTTCAATGAGCTTTGCTCAGAAGGTTTCCATGCCTCTCAGCTCCTCCTGTTCATGCTCACTGGGTGAGCATTCAGTTGTCCCACATGCAGCTTGAATTGCACTGTCTCTGGACAACATCATTTTTTCTTCCAGTGTGCTTTTTCTCCATCCTGTCAAACCCATTCCTCAGTAAAGGGGGAGTTTCTCACAGCACTGTTTTTCTTTGCCAGCACATGCTCTGCCTTTGGTGACTTCACCTACTCTGCATTTCTGTTGAGATCCTATTTCAGAAGAAAAGTTGGAGTCACACAGGTGCACCTGTACTTTCAGTCTACAGGACATGGTTAGTATGGCACAGATTTAGCTCCTGCTCTGTGGTAAACAAGGTATATTAGTGCCCTCTTTTACTGTAGAAACAACGTGCAGTGTAGAATACGGCTGAATCTCACCAGAAGCACCTGGTCGAGTACTTTCCACTGCTGTGGTCTGTGAAGTTTCTGTAGGTCAATTTCAGACAGACCTGGGCAGGTGCAATCCTCTCGCTGTCACAACTGGCTGGTGTGTTACCCCTAATCCCCTCCAGCTGTATTTTCAAAGACCGAAGAGGGCAGAAGGATCTGACCCTGGATTTTTTTTTCTGCTTTTTGTCTTTGCAGAAGGCTAGCTGCAATGTAAGTTAAGCTCTCTGCTGTGCAAAACTGCTTAAAATAAAATCACATATTTCTGAGAACTGACTGTTCCTCTTATTGTGACTGTAGGAACAACACTGAAACATGATCTCCTTTGTCACAGAAATTATAATGCCTTCTGGCCAAAAGACAGGAGTTCTGTTTCTGCTTAATGGCTCCTTCTGCCAATTCTATTTGTGCTGAGTAGCGTCTTGCTTGGCAGATTCTGCTCTTGAAGCCAAAAGAGGAACCTCAGAATGAGGAAGGGCAGAAGGATTAGCCCCACTATTACATATTTATTCCTAAATTTTTTACTCAAAGTGCTGGACAATGTTTGCAAACCTTAAAAGAAAAAAAAAAAAAAAAAGAAAAAAAAAAAGAGGAAAAAATGAAATAATAATAATAATAATAATAAAAAACAGAAACCAGAAACCAGAGCATTAGGAATCTGTTCCATTAGGAACTCAGCAGGAAGGTGAAAAGTTTAAACAACTGAAAAACAGAGTAATAGACAACAGTTGGAGATTGTGGTGCAGATGCATATGTACAAAAATACTAATGGAGTATGTTGTCAAAGACGCAATACCTCTAGTTCAGCCCTTTGTAAACAGGCACAGCTCCAGGGGAATAAACCAAGCTTCACCCACTTAAACTCTGAGTACATCTCTGTGTGTGTCTGTACATGCATACGGAATCTGGGCTTGAGAAAGAAGGGATTTTACTTACGCATGTTTTGATTTATGTCAAGCATATAAAACCTTCAGGTTTATTTTTTAAGGTGTACTTTTATTTCCTTTAATCAGAGCTGAGCAAATTTTGTAGAAGCCCACTTTCTTAGTTCTGGTGCTTAGAGAGCTCCAGAGTCCTGTTTTCAATTCTTAGCACTGATAAATTACATGCACAACTTGAGCAAATCACTAAATCCTTCATTTCTTAATGGGAAATATAATTCTTCCTTCCCTCCTGCTCTCTGCATATCTTGCTAATTTAAATTGTAAGCTATAGAGACTATAAAATACTGTTCCAGCATATGCATATCTGGCACACTACAGTCCTAATTCCCATGGGTAGAAGCTGGGAGGCAGAAGAGAGAATAGGTGCTACTGCAGTACAAATAATTTCCAGATTCACTAGTAAAGAACTAGGAATCTGTGAAGGGTAAGAAGGCAACTAGGCAGAGATTGCCTTTTGATAGATAAAAGCCCATGAGTAGGCATGAGCCACTAGAGCTTTCATCCAATCTACTGCTCACCTTCAGCAAAAGGCAAATTCTACACAGTTCAAGATTAAACAAAAGAGCAGAGACATATAATTACTTCTTGTTGGGTTGTTTTTCTTTCTTTCTTTCTTTCTTTCTTTCTTTCTTTCTTTCTTTCTTTCTATTATTTTCTAACCAAAATTTTCTAACCAACAGCAGCCTTTACCACAGGTATGGTTTGAGTTTATTTGTGCATTTATTTGTTGTAAACAAGTAATGAATTTTTTCAACTGTGCTGATGATGCTGCCTCCTGGCATCCTCAGTACTGGTTGCTTTTATCCTGTGCTTGCCTCTCAAAGCCACAAGAAGGTGGTTGTGCATGGAAACCACCCCCAAAAAAAACCTTACTGCAGGCAATACTCAGAATGACAGAGATGTTTAGCTTACATGTTCTTTTCCAGAGTCTCTGTTTCTGTATGCCTAAATTGGCTGGCATTTTTAAGTATATACTTGGATGAGGAGACAGAGGAGGTCAGGCTATACATACTTGGAAAGGAAGACACCTGAATAAGGAGGAGGAATGTATGTCCTTGGGTATATACATTTCTGCTGCAAGCAGTCACCTCAGCCTTGGACTTCCAGGCTGCCCTCTTTCACCGAGCTACTCAGATTCATTAGTCATGTGTTGGTCATATCTTAACGTGATATCTAAAATCAGTCATGACTATGGGACAAAACATGTCTTTTCATCCTGGCAGCAGAGAAGTAGGGGGTGGGGGGGAGAGATTTACTTTCCAAGCAGATTACAGCAGTGATGACTCTTTAGTCTTTACAAAAATGAAAGAGAAATATGCTGTCTTCTAAAACATTAATCTTAGGGGAGGTTTTCAGGTACAGGGGAAAAAAGAAAATCAATTGAAAAGACAAGTCTTCTGTGCTGTCCCCTTATTCCTGTAATGTAGAGATGATTGAAAGGAGGAGTTAGCCACAGTCCTTGGACCAAATGGAATTTTGCCTGTTTTCCAGATAACATTGTTTGCAAGTGGAAACAATGAAACCCACATACACAAAAGGTCTTTTTTTATTTTTATTTTATTATGCTAGATAATCACTTAGGCAAAATTCAGTTTTCTTCCTGTCTTTCCATAAATTGCTACTTTATAGCAATAAAGCAGCATAGAGCTTTCCCAGATTCCCATCACCAGCCCAGTGCTTCCCATAATCCCATAAAATCCAAATCCTTAGCACAAATCTCCCAAAATTAAAGGAGATTCGATCACTGGGCTTGTATCTTCAGCACCCCCAGCCCCCATCAGAGCAATCTGCAATGCACTGGCTGCATGGGGCAGCAGCGGGGGGACTTACAAAGCCAGCCTGCTCACAGACTTGCCGCAGGCTCGGAGGGGGACTTTATGGTTTCCAGCTGTGCTTATTCGATGGTTTCCTGGCTTTCCGCAGCCATCACATCTGCCATCACATGGCGGAGGCTAGAGAGGCTGCAGGGAGGCTCCTGGCTGCTGTGGGGCTGCTCTGACAGCACAGCACAGGCACCATTGCAGGTGGGCCTCCGTGAGCCACCGAGGCCTGCACTTCATCCCCTCACCTTCTGCATGGCTGGAGGTGGGACATCATGACATACCTGTTGCCAGTGTGGAAAGAGGCGAGCCTGGTGGCTGTGATGCCATCATGGAACACTAATTTGTGTCTGTAGCATTACGGCAGGGACCTCAGAGTTGTTTCAGAAAGTCAGTGAAACCAGGAGAATGTCTGCAACAAGGCACATGGCCAGCAGCAAAGATACTCTCGATGCTAATAGAATTCTTGTGCTATTTGAAGCTCATACCCAGGATTCACTTGCTCCCAACAAGCCAAAATGTGTGGTTTGGCAGTGTTTCAACAGCATTGCTATTTTTTTTATGGTAACACCCATGGGTTCCACTCAAAGCTGATGCTGCTCTTTGCGTAGATACACAGTCTCTGCCCCAAGAAGCTTACAATCCCTGCTGTTGCTGTCGCTAAGTTTTGTGCTGATGCTTTTAAATGGAGCTTTTGAAAGGAGATCTTCCCCTCTACATCTCCTTCCCTGCCTTTTCTCCACCACTCCTAACTGACAGGAGTTTCTTAGGATGATGATAAAAGTGTAAAAAAGATATACACAAGATACAAAAGATATACTTAGATACACAAGATACAAGATATACAAGATACAAGATATACAAAAGATATACAAAAGATATACTTTTAAAAGATATACACTTTAAATGATGATCCTTAAAAGATATATCACAAAATTTGTACATGGGAAGAAGAGGAGCAAATTTATTGTTGGTGGTCCATGGAAGGCAGAGTGGAAACCAACAAACTAGAATGGGAAGGGAGAAGGGGAGAAATATTCTCGTCTTGCCAAGGATATTGAAACTAGCTCTTTCTGCTCTGTACAGGGAGTCCCCTTACTCTGAGAGAAAACCTGCTCTTTCTTGTACCCAGAATCTCCTGTAATTCCAGTAATGTAAGGCCAATAAATTTTTGGTGTAACAAAGCCCATTCTCCTGACTCACTAGGAAGCAGAACAAGGAAGTCCTGCTGCCTCTTATTCTTAAATTTCATCCAGGGGAGCACGGGTATTTGTTCTGCAGAATGAGCAGTGTAAGGAGCGCTGTAATTCGAGGAGCAGCGCTGCTCTCAGCCCCTGCTTGACTGACTGACCAAAAGAGCATCTGGAAGCCACCCGCCCCGAGCCACAATGAGTGCATTGCTCCAGCATTCCTGGGAATGTGCTGAAATAGGGGGGTATGTTGCTAGTTTGAAGATGAGGGATTTTGCTGTATCGCACTCCTTTAAAGTGCTAATGGGAGTCACATGCTGAACTACCTCAGCATGCAGACATTGGTGTAGACCGCTTCATCTAAAGCCGCTTAACTCACGTTAGCCCTCCCCTGACACTGAGAACTTGATTTTGACCTCAATCATTAACTCATCATTGCCTACAAGACTTGTGTGTTTTGAGGCAGTAACTGATTTCTGGACTTCACAGAAGATAGGCATGTTACTGTGTGAATGACTTTACAGAGGTTTTCTTGTTAGGCATTAGGTCTCCACAAAACATAATCCTTCACTTATTGCAGTAAATAAAAGTTTGGATGAATCACGCCAAGGATGAGAACAGGTCACAGCTCAAAAGGCATGAAAGAACAATAGGGTCCAAAAGCGTTTGGCTGAGAATATGTCCTTTAATGAAACAAATTCAAAAAATATCCTAGCAATGTTCATGAAGATGCTGTAAATCATGGTATTCAAAAAGCTTCCTTAGCAAGCTTTAAAGATTGTTATTAAAAATGTAAACACTACACATGATACCAGTCTTTTTATAAAGAGAATTTTTAAGCATTTTGCCTCAGGATTTTTCACATCTAGCTGCTTAGAGCTCCAGGTAGATTGTCAGCATCCCCATTCAACTTCTGGGGAACATGCACAATGGATCCTTTGGAAGCTGGCGTCATCTATGCTTGCAACCAGTTTCTTCTACCTGAAGGAGAAATAGTCACCCTTCCTTTACCTTGCCCTGAACTCTGAAATCAGGAGGTCATGGGGTCTCAAACATGCAAGTCCTGGGAGCAGACACTCATTCAACCCACCAAACGGGGAAACACTGTTGGTATGATTAAAACAAACAAACAAACAAACACAAAATAACTTAACCTATTCACTGCTTATGGGACCAGGTACCCACCTGGTCAGGGTTGTGAGAAGAACTGTCATTATTGCCTGTATTCACCCTCAGCTGGGAAGGACAGAGGGTGAAGGGTGCATTTCACTTGGGTCATCCTGCTGTCCATAAACCTTAAGAGTGCCTTGAGGAAGGAAAATTGGCTTCTGGCATACACATAGAGGAAGTCTTTCTTTCTTGTCCTTACAATCTGCTATTTTCCTAAAGATTTCAAACAGATTTTTGCTGTGTATCAGAAAGTAAGACACATTGCTAGGACAATAGATCTGTGACCACAAAGCTGAAATAGTACTCAGAAGATATTGCCTGAAGAGGAGGTAGATTTCTGATCTTTTGGAGGGTATGAATTTGCCCTGTAGATGCCAGCTGAATGGAAAGAGGCACTGTGACACATCTGTTTCCAGTGATTCAAGTATTACACCACCTGAGTAAGGATACCTTTTTATTACCAAGAGATTGTGTTAAATGCCTAGCTTCAGATGTTCTTTCTGACTAGCAAGAACTTGGTGGCCTTCAGCAGAAAGCAGTCAAAATGGGACATATTTTTAAAGCTTCTTAAAGCAGCTCAAGAATGGGGCCTCAGCACTGGCCATCCAGATGTAAGACTCTCAGTTTATAATGTTGAGCAGCCTAGCACCTCGGTCTACTTCATCCTACTCAACCTTAACAATTCAAAACTTTGATGAAAATTTTTGCTTAGAAGAGAAAAAATAAAAATAAAAGGTTCGATGTATTTGTGTAGGTTGAGGTGCAAAAGACTAAACTTCAGGTCAAGCATTTTAATAATCTTTTATTTATAATTCTACTTTTCTATGGGGTAAATGCTTCTGTAGTTCTCATTAACCTTCACAGGGCTTATGGAGCTACCCTCAATGAGAAGAAAATATCTTAGTTTTTAGCTTTCATGCACAGCTGGTGAGATGGAGACTGATTTTTGCCTCAGGGTCTTATATAAACAGGTTTCCAGGACAGTAGGTTTACAATTTTGCTGTTGCCTCTTATTGTGTCATCAATTTAATGACATATTTGAACAGTGTATGTTCTTCTTCATTTCCGTATACCATCAAACAATCCAAAATTTCACATTTTTAAAATCACCGTTATTCAACTGATTTAAGTCCAAACACACAACTGGAGATCATTTTCCTAATTCCCATTGGGGAAAAAAAAAAAGTAATAATAAAGTGCCTATTTTAATCACTCATTGTTGAATTTCCAGTTGTTAATTTGTTCCCGAAACTAGTAGGTGCCTTTCTCAAATCTGCTGTGTTGAACAGTAGGAGTAGGCAAAACCATACAGCACAGCCTGTTTCTAATTACACTCTCATATTTCCTCTTAATGAACAAAAAATCTCCATTCTGTGCATTGCCTGTTAACCCCTGGAAAGGTCAGTGCCTTTCTCCTGTAATGCAGCACACGTTTTCACCTTCCATTTAATACAGTTATTGCTTTCTGGTAGTGAGGATGTTTCTTGCCCAGGCTGGTGCAGAATTAGGCTGGCCCTTTTCATTCAATGTGTATATCTGAAAACTCACTTAGTCTGGCTTCCAGTACAATACCTGTCACAGATTTTCCCTTGCCTACTCATCCTTTGTGTACAAAATTGGTGACTGATAAAGCATGTTTGTCAAAAAAATAAAAATAAAAATAAAGTAATAATAATAATAAAAAATCTACATACCCTTGGCTTGAAGATCTTATGCTATGGTACATCAAGGCCTTGGATTCAGGCATTTCTGGACCTGTACAACCTGACATCCATTATTTTCATCAGCAAAACTGTAGGAACCTTCACCCAGTGTTCTTCTGCCTTACCAGGCAGCAAAGGTGGGCTTTTTTTTTGCTCCTTTCTGTTATGGAGGGAAAAAATACATATATTATGTCAGGAAACTATTTCCAATTAACAAGCTTCTAATTACTTATTCCAGTATTGAGAAATAAAATTAAACATACTCTTAGAGAGACGTTTCAGTTTTGCTCCTGACACGTCTCCTCCTTTGATGCGGCACGAGGTTGCACAGGGGCTGGGGCAGGTGTGTTGGGATTCCTTGACTTTGGTCTTCTCCTTCCTTACTCCACAGCTCCAGCATGGGCTCCTCTCCAGTCCCCCTCAGAGCTCTGTGTCATCTTGTGTCTCCTCTTTGCCTCTGCTGGGGCAACTCTCCACTCTGCTTTGTCTGGGAACTCAGAACCTGCCTGCTCCTGAAACCAAACCTAAAAATCAAAAAGTCATGTGGCCTCACATCTATTTCATGGCACAACTCAAAAGCCTGAACTGGAGCTATTTCTGGTTTCTTTCAGTTCTGAGGAGGTCACAGTCAGGCTGACAATGTCTCCAATGAGTTACCATAGAAATTACCAAAACTTCCTCTGTGCTTTGGACACCCTCTTCCTACTAACATAAATAAGAACTGGACACCCAGATGTCTTCTAAAACCACAGTCCAAGCCAGCCAACTTCTGGCAGCTGCTCAGTAAAGCAAAAGTGGCATCAGGGACGGTGGGCTCATCTCTTAAAAATATAGGGCTAGACTTTCATTAGGCTTAAAATGTCTTTAGTCAATGAAGTCAAGGGGTCTGTTCCCCTAACCTACTGGCATTAAACAAATACTTTATATTTGCTTTTCATCATTGCCCTTACTCTGCCTGCCCTACAAAGGCAACACAAAGGAATGACAGGAACATTTGCAAACAAATGCTGCAAATATTATGTGTGGGTCTGTAAACACAAGCAGTGATTCAGCCCTAAATAACAACAGATTGCAGCAGGCACACAGGCCTTCAATTATTAACTAAAGAGGCTGGGCTGGCCCAAAGTCTTCCCTCTGCGATGGGTGAGGCAGAGAGGGGGTATTTCACCAAGTGTGCAGTGTTGGGCTGATGGGAAGGCAGAGTGGTGGCCCTCATCTCCCACCATCAGCAGGCAGAGCAGATGGAAGGGTGCAGTGTGGGTTTCTGGATTGTGTGGGCTTTGCTCCCAGGGTGGTGGGAAGAGACTTGAGACATCCCTGTCACGGTGGTTCTCCTCACTCTCCCTTAGGATGGAGCTGGATTCAAACCCACATGTCCTTTCCACCTGAGATGCCCCAGATTGTTCTACCCTGTTCCAGAAAGACCTCCAGAATGCTGTGTGCACCCTCCGCTTCTGTGCCACATTTCAGATACCCCATAGTATCCAGGTAGAATTAGATGGTGGAGTGAATCCCATTTTACAGCCTGGTTTTGAGGCTAGAGGTCAGCAGCATTGCAACCCCTGCCTTCAGCATCTGAAGCAAAACTGAAGTGTAGGAGAAGCAAACCACACGGAGGGCTGCTGGCTCTGCTGCCCGGTGTCATTGCCTCTCCCATCGTAGCTCACCTTTGTACTCCTGTGTTCGTGCACTGAAGGGGGAGCTGAGGAGAGCAGACACCAAAAGATCCCTCAACCACCTTCTTTCTCGGTGTTATACTGCCCCAAACAGCTGCATCAGAACTAGTCCCTGAAAGCCTCAGTGGAAACTAGGTAAAAAGGGGGGCATAGGGGGTTCTTGGGAACAGAAAAAAACAGACAGGGTCTTGTGAGCTGTCTGCATCCATGCTGCTCTAAACAGAAAGACATCTTTCCCTCTTTCTTCCCATGTTTATTTTGTTTCTTTTTTTATTTTTTTCATTTTATTTTACTATATTTTTAGCTTGATTGGTAAGTACAGCCTTCAAAGTGCTGACATTGGAGTTAAAAAAAATGAGAGAGCTGGCTTTACTGGTGGCAGTAGGAATTGCAGCCCCACCAGAATGCCAAAGGCTCCTGTCTATAACATCTGTTCAGACATGGGGATCACAGGTGAGCTGCCAAGGACAGAGATGTGCTGCTGTCCTAACTACAGGAGGCCCGTCTGTGAGAGCAGGTGGCCTCGGAGCTGTGGTGGAGCTGCATCTCGTGTACAGTTGAGTGTTGGAGCTCTGAGTGAGTTTACAGTGGAGGTTCAAGCCAGAAAAAAAGGAATGTGCCAGTGGTAACACACCCAAGTAGTGAGCTCCTAGACTGGTCATTAATTAAAACCTGGAGACTGGGTAAATTACTGTAATAGGAATGTTATTTAATGAAGGGGGTGTGTGCTCTAGGGGCAGATTGTGTCTCCCAGAACCTGACATCATTCCTGTATTTTCATGTATCTGGAAGGAATTTCTCCCTACACACACACACGACTTTTTTTTGTCCTCGATATTCATCACTGGGTAACCCCCATTGACTGTAACAGAGTCACCTGGAATGAATTTTCCCGTGCCTTGGAAGCATATATTGTGCGTGGGTCCTGCATACATTATTTAAATGGCAGTACTAAGAAAACAGAATGAAATGTATTCATCAGCCTGACTGCCAGAGGTGTTGCACATCTGCAGGTCCCATTTAAGACCAGTGGAAAGTGGAGGCTGAGGCTTCTCCTCTTTTGCTTTCTGAGGACTGAATAATTTATCGGGAGGTTATAGAAGGTTTTTAATACTGCAGTCAAGTCATTATAAGCAAAAAGCTACAAAATCAAATTCAGAACAATGAAAGCATCAGTTCATTAATGGAACAGTTCCAGCCATCTGGCATTCATATGCTCTGTGCTGGGGCTGCTATTGTGCAGACATAAATGACCCAATCTTACCTTCAAGCAAGAGCTTTCATTAACTGAATATTTCCAAATTCTTTACAGTTCAGCTAATATTACAGGTTCTGTCCTGTGGTCCTGTGGTGTTTTTTTATTTGTTTGTCTGTCTGTTTGTTTGTTTGTTTGTTTTTGGGGGGGAGTGGTCTTATTTATTCATTTATTTATTTTGTTCTGTTACTGAACAGAACAAAAACAGTCCTAAGCCACTTCTCCTTTGGGGATGTGTGTTCCCAATCTCCCTGTGGGCACGGCATCTTTTGGAAAACTTTTAGTGGTTCTTAGTGCCAAAGCTCTGGAAGAGAGAGAAGAGGCAAACTGTATTTCAAGTGAAAATAACAACACTGATTATAAATACTGTTGCTCCAAATGAAAGTGATTCTAATGTAGGACTGATTTTCTTATTTGTTATTATTTAACTTTTTTAAATGAAACCTTCAGCAGCTTTTCAGAGATCTGACATTTAAGCAGACCAAATTAATGCACAAGGTTATATACAATACAGAGACATCCATCAGACTGAAGTTTTTTTATTTTTATTAAAAAAAAAAAAATTATTAACCTACTGGTTTATTAAGAGTACAGTGTTCAATATACTGGTGGCAAAATATCATTCAGTTCCAGGTGAAATGGCACAGAGGGTTAAATCATGCATTCTGGATGCTGTCTGTGTTAGCTAAGGATGTCCATGGGGAAGGACTCTACATCAGCTGCATCTCACAGCTGCAGCCAAAGGAGTGGCTGCAGTAGGGGTGTCAAAGCAGTGCACTCCTCCAGATCTTGCTTCACTTGCTGAGGCTAAAGCTCTTCGTTGTCTCCTTGCATCCTCACCAGAAGGGTGATTTCAGTCCTTCCATGGCAGCCCTGTGCTTGACCAAGAGACAAATGAGAACAACAGTCACCCTCCAGTTTTCCCCAAATGCCCCAAAACCCAACATTCCTAGTGAAGTTAACAAAATGCTAATAGGGTTTAAGTGTCCTGGTAGCTACGTGGGCTATTCAGTATCTTGTATAAATGCACATCCTCCCCAAAACAGGGGCAGTGACAACAAGCTGGTTACACCTGCAATGAAGAAGGGCAGATGCCACATTGGGCTCTTCAGCAGTGGCAGACAACTTGGCCCCAACAATGCCAGCATCCCACACTCCACACAGCCACTGAATCTTGCACACTCCAGTACTTGATGTTATGTGGCTCAAAAGATTATTAACTGCAATGCTGAGGATTACGGTCCTAAGCAAGTTACCATCGGATTATCCAGTAACATGTTGAGCTTCTTTGCATATCTGACAATAACTTTCTCAAAGTGTCTTACAAACCCCAGTGCAATCATCTGTATTGGGTTTACATGGCAAGGTTTTGATAGCAGGAGGGGCTGCAGGGCTGCCTCTGTGAGCAGAGCCCAGCAACTGCCCCGTGTCAGAGCAGAGCCAGCTTCAGCTGCTCCAAAAGGGACCTACTGCTGGCTACAGCCCAGCCATGAGCAATGGTGGGTGGGGCCCCTGAGGGTGCAGAGTTAAGGAAGGGAAAGAAGTGCAAGAAGGGCAAGAGCAGCTGGGAGAGAGGGGTGAGAGCCAGCCCTGCAGCCCCCAAGGGCAGTGCAGCAGGAGGGCAGGAGGTGCTCCAGGCATGCGGCAGCAGTTCCCCTGCTGCCTATGGAGAGGCCCCAGGTGGAGCAGGCTGTCCCCCTGCAGCCCATGGGTCCCACATGGAGCAGATCTCCACGCTGCAGCCCATGGAGGAGGCCCTGGTGGAGCAGGTGGATGTGGCCTGGAGGAGGCTGTGGCCCATGGAGAGCCCCCACAGGGGCAGGCCCCAGGCTGGAGCTGCAGCCCATGGAGAGGAGCCCACACAGGAGCGGGGGCCTGGGGGGAGCTGCCACCCATGGGAGACCCATGCTGGAGCAGTTTGCTCCCAGGGGATGTATGGACCCTGTGGTACGGAGCCATGTGGGAGCAGTTCCTGAAGAGCTGCTGCCTGTGGGCAGCCCCCGCAGGCTCAGTTCAGGAAGGATGGCATCCCGTGGGAGGGACCCCACATGGAGCAGGGACAGAGAGGGACCATGAAGGAGCGGTGGAGATGAAGTGCTGACTACAGCCCCCATTACCTGTTCCCCTGCACCATTTGGAGATGAAGTAGAAGAGGGTGGATGTGGGGGAAGGTGTTTGTAGTTTTCTTTTAGTTTATCACTGTTCCAGCTTGTTAGTAATAGGTAATTAATTACATTAATCTGCCTATGTTGAGCTTGTTTTGCCCATCATGGTTACTGTTGAGTGATCTCCCTGTCCTTATGTCAACTCATGAGCCTTTTTTTTTTTTTTTTTTTTTTTTCCAGCATACTTTTTTCTCCCCCTCTTCTTTTAAGGAGGGGGAGTGAGAGAGCAGTTGTGGTGCAGTTCAGCTGCCCAGCAAGGTAAAACCACCACATCATCTCAGGGCAACATGGATGGTGCAAGAGCCAGGGCAAACAGAGTCAACACACTGGTCACCCAGATAGTTGCTGCTCTCCTGTCTGGCACAACGCTGCTCCAAACATCTTGACGTGGTCCAGATCTTGTCACAGAGATGGTAGGGCACAACCATCCAGAATGGCCATGGGCAGAAAGTCTTTTCCCAAAGGCAAGGCGTGGCTTCCAGGCATTGTAGAGTCATGTTAGCTTTCCAGCAACCAGCTATGGTGCGGGAGAACCAGGACAAGCTTTAGGCTGAGCAGCATGAGCCAGGGAGAGAGAGAATTTGTGTGGAAAAAGCAGCTCTTTGACTTGAGAGCTCTCCAGGTTTCAGAGTCCATGGCTCATAGGATGCTGCACATAGCATCTCTAAGTACATGGCAGGAAGCTGGATAAGATTGAACCAGGGCAGAAGAACTACAATGACACAAAGATGCTGTGGCTTTGGGGTAGTGTTGTTTGTTTTTTGCATGACTTTTGATCCATCTGAAGGTGCTCAGGAGAGCAGTACACTTTCCAGCCATGGGATAATGTTGTTATTTGCTCAAACTTCTCTGCACCCTGCTCCAAACAGATACCTCCAATGTGAGCACTGGGGTTCTGGTATTATAGGTATAACAAATAAGTAAAATTTCAAACTCTAGAGAGTAATTTCTTCTGCCTGCATTGCTGTTGCTGCTCTTCATAACATAACACGTGCTTCAGCAATGCACTATGGACCACAGTATTTTAGGAAACTGGAAAATTTTTAAAAGATGCTTACGTATAAGGCCATTTCATCTGATCAATAGAAAGTGTATGTTGAAAATATTTTTCAAGTTCTCCAGTCATTCCTATCTCAGAGACAGTGATGTTCACCATTTTTTTATTCACTAAGATACTAATAATTGTCTTCTCATCTAACACTTCCTTCAAAACACCCACTGCACTAAAAGATACAACACATTCCCAATCTGAAATGAAATACCCATCATTAAAAGAACTCCACAGTACACTGCACAGAGAAGTGCCACAGTGAAGAGACATCTTAACTGTAAATTCCCTGAATTTTTATTTGTTAATTAAAAACACCAGAGGTACTTTCCAGGCCCAGACTGAAGAGGAATGAGATGTCTAACTTTTCTGGAAGTGCATGAGTAATTTTACAGATACTCAGCTCAAACTTTATGAACACTGGGAATTAAATGTAAATATATCAATGTGTGTACATGCTAAGCATATTTATGATTTGAATCGATTCACAAAACCAGGCACATGGAACTTATATGGCTTGTTCTGGAAACAAATGCTTTTTCCAGACTGAAGGATGTGAAAACTACTTCCCTATCTAATGTGATTCAGTACATCTGTATGTGATTACAGAAACACGTTGCAGACTGCAGAGCAGCATAGCCAAGTCTCATAGAAGTTACATTCATTAAACTCTGCTGGACCATGTGATCTTCCCTGGACCTTCAATATTTGCCTGTTTCTAAGCTTACTGAAGATCCCCTATATTGTCTAGTCAGAGAAAGAATGGAGGACTGAGATTTAATTAATCATGTTAGCCCTTAAAAAATAACATGTCACTGTTTCAGGGATGTCTGAAGCTACTAACAGGAATCAAAGGAACTGGAGAGCTATTGCTGATTAAAGTATATAATTTCACCACTTCTATGGACTAAGAAATGCTTTTTTTTTTATTTTTTTTTTTATTTTTTTTTTTTTAAGTGTATGACATCATTTTGCCATCACATAATTCCATCTCATGCATAGAGCAGAATTTTCCTTCAAACACATCTAAGACTGCTATTTTCCTTCAAGTGTCAGTAACTCAAGTCACTGCCAAGAAGGTCCTGACTACCAAAGCCATACTGTAACCATCCTAGGTGAGACATTGTTTTTATGGAGTTAAGTGCTGGTAATTCCCAATTCACAGATGCTGTAGCTCTTCCCACAAAATGCCTTCCTACCTGCACCATCCCAGTGAAACATGCTCCTGCATGCTCAGGGTGGTAGGTCTCACCACCAACATGTGAGCCCTGTCAGGTCATTCCTCACTTGAAGCTTTGATAATTTGTGTTAATCTTGGTTGTTGTAGAGGCATCTGGGCAACTGCATGAGCATGGGATAGGAACTGTGGACATATGCAGGCAGTTCCTGTCCCAAGAAGTCAAGGAAAATCATATTTCCAATGAAGCTACTTATGGAAAGCATATTGCTGCAGAACTGGAGGAATCACCTTTACTCTCTGAAGACCTGCTTTTCAAACAGGGTGTCATGCAGATGACTCCAGTTATGCTCTAAGGGCAGAACACCTGTCAGATTTAACCATACTGTTTTAAGTGTGCAGTTGTCCAGACTGGATGCAGCCTGTGCACTGACGGGAAGCTATCAAGAACTGACCTGGTCCTTAGTGTATGGATGCTAAACCAGGTATTACAGCTCGTGACAGAACATCCATCTTGGCCTCATCTGCAATCACTTGATAACTTTCTTGGAGCATAGAAGAAACCAAACATTTTGCCAAGTCAATGGCTTTCTGAATACAAGTCCTTTGAGCATGTTGCATACCAATCTCTGTGCTAAAGCACAGTGCTGAGCACAGAATAAAGTCCAGGATTTTGTGGGTCATAAACATCTGTCTTTGTGAAATACACACACATACACAGATGTACCCATTGTTGATGCACAAAAATGCATTCAATTCTCTTTCCTAAAGGGAAAGAGCTCTCAGCCAGCCATGACAACAAGAGATCTGGTCATACTGACATCCAATACCTGTCAGTAACTGTTGAGGCCAGTGTCATCGCTGTGTTGATGGTGCACAAGCAAAGATCTGTCTTCAGGATAGCTACCACCGCTGTTTTCTGGTTCCTTGAGAAACACAAGAAAAGAGTGCTTTAAATGGGCTTGGTCTTTCATTATAGGCTTTTGTACTCTTGCAGGCACTGCCGCCGTGTTTAGCTCTAAGTAATCTCTAAAAAAATCTCTCTACAAGCATGTAGGAACACCTAGCCATGTCAGCCACTAAGCACTGAAACGTTGCACCAGATGCGTGCACATGCAGAAGCGGCCTCTAGATGCTACTGCAATCCAACTAAATCGGATATTATCGGACAACAAAAACTCGCGGCGAAAAAAAAAAAAAAAAAAAAAAAAAAAAAAAAAAGGAAAAAAAAACGCTTTAACATGTTTTTCTATAATGAAAAAAATCCTCGAAGCCTGGACAAAGCACCCGCTGTGCAACACTGCCCCTTCCCAGCTGCTGGCGTTTGGTGAACCTACGGACCGATCCCTGCAAACTCCTGCCGCCGACATCTCCCGAAGGTCCGGGCGCTTTCGCAGAAGCAGCAGCTCTGTCGCTCCAGCTGCGTATCGCTTCAAAGCTTTTTTTTCCCCGAAGCAAAAAAAAAAAAAAAAAAAAAAAAAAAAATAAAAAAAAAACTTGCAGTCTGTCCTCTCCTCCCCCGGCACCGTGCGGGGACCGGCGAGGGGCTGCGGGGGCGCACCTGGCCCCCGCCCGGCGAGGCGGGCGGAGTGGGGGCGGAGGGAGCCCGTCCCGTCCCGTCCCGTCCCGTCCCGTCCCTCCCCGTCCCTCCTCCTCCTCTCCTCCTCCTCCTCCTCCTCCTCCTCCTCCTCCTCCTCCCTCCCTGCTCGCCGGCGGCGGCGGCGGAGCCGCGCTCCCTCCATCCGCGCCCGCGGAGCCCCGCGCAGCCCCCGCAGGTAAGCGCCCCCGGGACCCTGGAGGGGTGCCCGGCTCGCCACTCCCCGGGGTCTCCGAGCCCACTGCTGCCCCTTTTCCCTGCCGGGTTCCTGGTTTCTGAGAGTGGTTTTGAAGTCCCGTGGGTGTGCGGTGATGCCCGGTGCGGTGCGAGGAGGAGGAGGAAGAGGAAGAGGAGGAGGTGCGCCGGTTGCGAGTGGGCTTCAAGGGCTGTCCATACTGGGTCGGACCGCTGCTTCTGCTGGGCTAACGCCTGCGAGGTTGACCTGGAATAAGGAATGGACACTTGTTTGATTAAGGGTCGCTAACAGTGCTACCATTGTTTGATGACTTAGGGCTCGTCCTGATTTTCTCTTTTTTCCGTGAAGCCTCTTTGGGTTTAGTTATACCAAGCTGAGACAGTGGAAAGAGTCCCAGCGTAAATATATATATATATATATATATATATAAATAAAATATAAATAAAAATAAAAAAAATGGTTGCCACCTTTCTCTCCTGACTTCTTCACTTCGGACGATGAGCCCTCTAAAGTCAGGCAGAAGCTGCACTCCTGTGTTCGTGGTGCTGGCAAAGGTGTGGGACGGGGAGAGGATGAATGGCAAGCACAAGCCTAGGGAGTACAGGAGAAAGACTGGGAGGGTGGAGGGCAGGAGGAAAGCTTTAGGACAAAAGCCGTTAGCAAACTAAAAGGAGAAGAGGGAGGTGGAACCAGAGGGACCAGCTTTGTTCCTCTCTCTCTTTTCTACATGCTCTTTTCAGATAGCTCTGCAGTGGGAAAACCTGAAAAATCTTCCTGTGAAAGTGTATGAAAAGTCTTCTGTATAGTTCTTTAGCAGAAAAAAATGTTGGAATATCTAAACATTTTTGTCTCGTGGAGCTCTCGTTGAAACAAGCTCTCACCTCTCTGAATTCTCTTGCAGCTGAGTTGTCTGTGAATAAATTAGAAGCTGCTCTAATCCCCACTTTCTTCCTTTTTTTTTTTTTTTTTTTTTTTTTTTTTTTTTTTTTTTTAAAGATTCAAGGCAAACTAGCTTGCAAGAGCCTCTATAGGCATGCTGTGTTCCCAAAGGGTCGGGGAAGTGGGGTGGCTGCAGCCGCTGGCTCTAACTAACTTTTGCTCCTGTATCTTTTCAAAGAAAGGCTCTTGCATGCTAGGTCCAGTTTGGTGCGCCATACCATTTGGTCTGAAATGAGTCACTCTCAGGTCTGAGACTCATGTTTCAATTTGGCAGCCAGGACTGCATGCCATGCAGCCTCGTTACTCCTGTGTTAGGATGGGTATAGTGTAGTATTAAAACAATATGTTCTGGCAATTCCAGCCACAGGCTGAAGCAGCACTCTGTCTGCATAGGCGTAACTGAACTTCTCTCCTGCAGCTTGCCAATACTGGCTGTAGGCATGTTGTGCATTTCTTCTTAAATGATGCACGTTCAGACTTAGAAATTTTTGATATGTTTCTCTTTTGTTGTTGCTTTTATTAATTATTAACTACTCAAAATCAGATTTTGTCCTTCTCCACAAAAGATTGACACTGTCCTGTCCTATGCAATTGTACATATGCTGTGGTTGTTCTGTCTGCAAATTTGTTTCAGCTGCAGATAACTGAGGAAATGTTATTTAGGAATACTTGGAAATTGTTTTGTGCTCAGCGTGGTGCTGCTCTTATCACTCCCTATTGCAGGTTGCACTGGTTAGACCCTTGGCTGCTGCAGTAAACCTTGTTCTGGAAAGTTATCTGTAATTGTGCTGGATGGAGTGGGAAAAGTACTGACTGGTGTCTGCCTTCTTTCCCTCTCTTCAAAACAAATATTGAGAATAGAATGGTTAAACAGCTTTTGAGACAAAACACGTGTGCAGTGCAAAACTAGACAGTGTACCCAGTTTTAATGCTGGGAACCTGACATCAGTAACAGGCAATCCTGTCGCTGTCAGCAAAGACACTTACAGCCACATGGGTTTCAACAATAGCTCTGCAAGAATGTGTTGTTAACTAAAATACAATTCCTTCACTACAGAGAAATGGGATAAAGTAAAAAAACAGTCTTTAAGTTGGTCCTCTGTAAGTTTCACTGTGAGAAACTATGTGGGGAGTCCAGGGGTGTTGCCCTGTAGCTGAAACTTAGGTAGGAGTTACTTAGGGTCAGCTTTTACATCTCTGTAATGAACCATTGACAACACTTTAATGAATGCTTAATTGTTTCTCTGTAGCCCCTCCATACTGAGCTTGTTTTGTCCAGCATTCAAGGGTTTAAACTGAAAAGAAAGTTTTTCTTCCATGTATCTTTTGTCACTGGGGGACCACCACCATCCTACCTTTGGGTACACAGCAGCTTTGATTGTTGGCTCCCACAGGTAACCGGCCTTCATCAGGTATCTGAAGAGCTGGCTTTGAGCACCTCTAGGTGGTGACCTGCCAGCACTCACTGAATGCTGGTACAGTGTCATTGCTGTGTGTTTGGCTGCTTTATTGTATGGCCGCAGGTGAAACCAGCCACTGCCAAAATCCTGAGTGTAGCTCTGTTGCTGGGTGAGGAACTCTTCATAACTTTTCACAGTATTTGTGATGGTCCAAGGACACCCAGAACTGGGGAGTGGGAACAGGCTGTACTGTCAGGCTGTTGTTCTTAACATTTCCAAAAACATTCTGGAATTCGATATATTCATGGGAATTCTCCCTCTCCCCCCCTCCCAAAAAAGAAAGGTGTGTGCAATTTAAGGGATGCTTACAGTGAGTTTATATCTATCTAGATGAATGACTTCAACTGCAACTACAAACAATGCTAGAGAAAAGAAGCTGTTTTACTGAGAAGAGTATAGAATAAACAATATTTGATCCCTGCAGCATCTTTAGTTATTTGTGATTTAGTTCTTTGTATGTAGTGTTATTTCACAGAGTCTTCCTCACAGTGGGTTATATTCATTTTTTAAATTTTTTTTTTTTTTTGTCATTTTAATAGTAGGAAGAGAGAAGGAAATGAACAGATTGACTTCAAAAAGTAAACAGTGTGGTTGAAAAAGATGAAACAAACAAAAACACAGGATTTATCAAAAGGCAGCTGTAACAGATGAAGAAAAAAAAAAAAAGGAAAAAACAAAACAAAACAATTTGCACTCCCCCCTCTTTTTTTTTCATCTCCTTTCCATTAAGTTTGCTTCTTCTTCAGGTGAGGTACCCATTTCAGTTCTTACAGTTTAATGATAACTTGAGGAAAGAGCTCTGCCTAGTACTCTCCAGAAAGACCTAATCATGAGTAACTAATGGTGGTGATGGCTTGAAGTGGTAGTGATTATGCATGTGTAATTTTGCTTTTCCATGAATCACAAGTTGATACTGCAAAAAGGTGACATGCCTCAGTTGTGCGCCTTTTGGGCTGAACTTAAACATTTCCCATTTTGTCTGCTTTTTCATAGTTAACTTCATCAATGGCCCATTGATGTCAATGATGAATCTGTGTCAAGATCGAACGGCTTTGGATCTGACCCAAGGCTGATGTGTCGCTCTGACAGAACTATGAAATTATTCCAAGGGCAGAAGAAATCTCTGTCCAGGAAGAAGAGATGCTCTTCTGTTTAGATTTCAGGGGACTTGAATTTTGGTTTTCTTCATTTCTCTTTCAAGCTCAATTGCTCTAAAACAAGTAGTAGCTTCTCCCATACATTCCCCTCTTTCACTGCTGTTCTGAAGGAAATTGAACATCTGAAGCAAGTCTGGTGCCTTGTTCTGATTTTTCAATAAGCTAGAGAAGGATTCTGAGAATGGTCTGTCAATGTATATGAAGAACTCATTGCTCTCACCCAATGCTGGTTTTTGACATCCTGTCGCTCTTCCTAAGCAGATGAGCCGCGTACCCAACTTGCAACCCCTAGGTCATTGCTTGGCTGAAAGGTTGCACTCTGATTAATTTATGTCTTTATCTTCAATATCTGGTGCCTCTTACCCTTGAAAATATATTTTCTGTTTGTTCAACATTTAGCACTGGTAAGGAAAAGAGCCCATTTAGTGCCAGTTTAGGTAGCAAACACATGAGCCCATCCCACATGTCCCCACTCTGTGATCATTGCGTTTCTCCAACAAGCTCTTGAAAAAGACCTTTTGAGGTGGTTCAGGCACTGCATTTCTCTATAGGGGAACAATAGGCGTGCTCGGAGCAGTGCAAAGTCTTCAGCATTTCTTGACAGGCACAGCCTGGAGTGGTTTGTTAAACACATTTCTCTGAGTCCTGTGTTCACGTTCGACTGGATCCAGCTCCTTCTTTACCCAGATAATGTCGGCAATTACGTGAGCTCACATAAATGGGAGAGTGCTGGTGCCTTTACCCCAGGGTAAAAAAGAATTTCTTCATAAAATGAACATTGTTCATCACATCATATGTGGTGTTTTCACCACAGGTACCACTTGTGAGAACTGTGCCACATTTTTGTACCGACTGGATTATTTTTGTTTAAAGTTACTTTAACTTGAGAGGCGTTAGAACTGCTTATTTTCTTTGGCTTCCACGTGGCATACCCCAGATAACATTTGGAGGTGCTTTCACCTTCTATTTAAAAATACAAAGGTGCCAAGTATGCGAGTCTAATATTGTCTTTCTGCTTTTATTTCTGTCTGGGAATAACAGGCAAACCTTTCCAGAAGTCATTTTTCTAACCTGCTGGAAAAAGTGCTGATGAGTTTGGTGTCTGCATATGAAGTTCACCCCTGTGCAGTACACCAGTGTGAGGCCTGCACACCATTTCGCCTTTTCCTTAGGAATTTACATGCTGCGGTGACCCTCTGAGTAGGGTGAATTTCACATGCACTCTCTAGACAGTACGCTGTTTCTTTGCCAGTTAGAAAATGTATTGCATACTGTACTGCTTGCAGGAGCAAGCAAAAAAGCATTGGATTGACATCAAAGGCAAAATCTTTCTGTACAAAATGCTGGAGATTTTTAGAGTGGTAAAAGTCTGGCAAAGGAAATGCATACTGTTTTTCATTGTAAGCCCCTCTCCCTCCCTCCTCCCCCTCTTTTTAGGGAGTGTGTGTCAAATACGAAATGGTGCCAGCACATTATTTATGGGAGCAGTTTGCAGAGACTTTTCTTAGAAGTTATTTGGCCATTTGGGGATGATTGTTTTCAGCCTGGATGGAAAAATGTATGTATAACTAGGGCATTATCCTCTTTTTTTCCTCCTCTTTTTGTCATGAAGAAGATAGGTGCAGCTTTTTTTTTTTTTTAAAAAAAAAAAAAAGTGAAACTTGTACCTTCCTTTGAAGGTGGGTGATTATTTAAGGCTGCTGAGCTTAACATGAACTCCAGCAAAAACTTACCATATCTGAGCAGTCAAGGAAGTGCTGTACAGGTCACATCCATTTTTTATGTAGTTGGTTATGCTTTGGACTGGCATTTTCAGGAAAGGAGAAGGACTGCTGACCTCTCAGGAGTAACACCTACGTACCTCACCAGTGTGGTCAGTGTCATTTGTCTGCTGTGATGGGATATTGATATAGGGTCCATATCCAATGGATTTCACTGTATGTTTAGCTGTGGGTAATGCAGTCTGTTTTCAGCCTGGATGTTGGACCTACAGGATGGTGTCCTGAAGCCTCTGGTCTGCTGCTGGTGGTCACAGGAGAGAGACAGTACAGCTGTAGTGAGTGCTTCTATCAGCAGTGCAGCTAGTAGAAGTAGGTCACGTGTACTAGATGCCTGTTTCTGTAGCTGCTGTTCCCATGCATCTTATGACAGGTATGATTCTAGCAATTCCCTGGAGATTTTGGGTCTGCAGTTTTACAAGGTATGTACAGTTGTGAGGTGAGCTGCAGTGGAAAGGCATTGCTTTGATGTGGTAATGAAGCTGTAATGTAGGATGTAGAGGGACAATTTGACTACATTGCCTCAGGTTATGCTTTAGGATTAAACATTTTAGCACATATCTGTAGTTGCCTCATAGCTTTAAACATATAAAATTAATTATTGAAGCACAAAAGCATTTGGGAAATTGGTTTGTTGTACACTCCTCTACCAAAAGAGGTTCAGACTGAAGACAATAAGTCTGTAAATCCTAGAGGAAAGCGTTGCACAGTAAGTTCCATAGTGATACCACGTTGCATGTGAATACTGCACTTGGAAGAAGATATCTTTGCAAATGTGTACACAGCTCTGCTGACAATTCAGATTGATGGGTTTTTGGCAGATTACTGGTACTTGAAGATATCTTGAAATCTCCCTGGGTCCACACTGAGAATTCCCATCCTGTCAAGAGGAACCAGACGAAGGTACAGACCTTGTCCTCTGTGCCACAGTGACACCTGGGACCTACTCGGAGTCACATTTAAAGATGTGTGTACATGTGTGTACCATCAACATGACTTAGATTCGGTCAAGGAGGGAAGCCTTGGCTTTCAGTAAGGGATTCTTGGGACAGTCAGCTGTTTCTGTCTATGTGTCAAGTTCAGAATAATGCTAAAATACAGTTTGAAAAATTCCCCCACTTACTGCTACACTCTTGCAGACACAAGGCTAGTACTCCAACACAGTCTGTGCTTCTTGTGCCTTGTTCAGGAAGCTGGATTTGCTTACCATTTTGCTCAGATATTGCAGCAGGGTAACTAAATGATAGTCGGTGTTTAGATAGGTATACAGCATTCAGGGAATACCATTGTAAATGTGATGTGCTGTACTTTAAGGACACCTCCATAATTGTCTGTGGAGCTCAGTGGTCTCTGCTTTTGGTTGCAGTTCCTCCCAAAATGCTGCAGCCAGGCTGCCCTGGACCTGCACTGAGCACAGCCTCTGTGCTTTGGGGGCTGCCTCAATGTGGCTGGCTACACATCAGGTTCCTTTTGCTCCTCTTTGGATGGAATTCATAAAAACTGCACCTGAGAACAGGGCGTATCCCCTTACAGAAAGTATGCAAACTGGAGAAGACTTTTCCAAATCAATCTGTTTGCTGCCCTCAAGTTCCTAATTTACAGCCATTGTAGCATCTGATTTCACATGCCCCATGCAACTGAGACTGCAAAGTGACTGAAACTGCAGGATATTGCTGTGATCAAAGCAATTCAGGTAATTAGTGAATAGGCTTAAAAAAGGTCTGTAGAAACTTCGCATTTTTGCAAACAGTTGATAGGAATAGCACAGCTCATTGCCTGGTTCTCCAAGAAGTGCAGTGTGTTTCTGTTCCTTGCTTAAGCTTCACAAGCAAAAGCATCCGAAGAGGCTCAACCTAGAGGAAAATATTCAGGGAGAGCTGTGTGAGCTGATGACAACCTGATGACAGGAGGGAACCATGTGATTGTTGAACACCCAGAAATGCTTTAAAACTAAGATGCCTCGACAAACATTTCTGCTGTGGCCCTGCGTGTTTGCATCCTCAGTGTCTCCTCCATGTAGTTTCTTATGAGCAAAACCCAAGTTGCCCAGATTTTTTGTGACAAACTTCTGATTGAAAGACTTGGTTAATTCCTATCTATTTTTTATTTTCTGAGTGCTCCACAAAGACTGCACAAAGGGGCTCTAAGTGTGATCATTTTGGGAAAGCAGTTGCTTTTTTGGCACTACAGCATCTGCGTTTCAGCATCAGCAGGCATGTGGGAAGGGAGGGAGAGAAAATACCGTCCTCCTCGGGGCTGCCAAGGTAGGCGGTGTGTCTCAGTCTGCAGCGGGCCCCAGCGTGATGCTGCTATGCCTCCGGTTCCCACAGCTCTGCCAGAAGCAATCCCTGCCCCATATCCCCCTCCGTTATTTCTGTTTTGATCTGAATTCCCCCTCCGTAACTGTGCAGAGGGGACTCTCAATGGTGTGAGCTGCGTCTCCACTAGAGGGGGGTGCCAGTATAGCTATACCAGGAAACTTTGAGGATTTGGTGAGTTACACTGCTGAACGCTTCCCAGCAGGCGTGGTTGGTTGTCTGCTGGGGTGAGTGAAGTGTCCTTGGAGGCAGAGCTAGTGCGGGACCCAGCAGAGGCCATCCTCAGGGACTGGCCAAGCAACAACCACTGGGTTTCTCCAAAACAGTGTTGATTCAGACAGTGCACTGTCATGCACATTTGCAAAAGTTTGGTCAATCTTGAGCAGGCTGCTGAGCCTCAGGAG
The DNA here is from genome assembly GCF_011077185.1 of Oxyura jamaicensis. NCBI lineage: Eukaryota > Metazoa > Chordata > Aves > Anseriformes > Anatidae > Oxyura > Oxyura jamaicensis. The sequence goes on along the minus strand of NC_048926.1, from coordinate 74,992,881 downwards.
AGATGTATCATCATCAGTGGGCTTGGACCTTCAGCTTCACTCTCAGGGACAAGCTGGGTGCCCTTCTGGGATGCCCGAAAAGTCTGGAGGGTGGGTGGATGGCAGCACGCTCCCCTTGTGTGGCCCGAATCCCTTGGACTCCTTAGTTTATGTGTACAATTGCAAAAAGAGTCACAGTGGTTCCCTAGGAATACTTCATGGTTCATGCTTCTGTTATCTGTTGTAATGAGGCTTTGGAGTGTGTGTGTGCACTTGAGTGTTTGTGCCTGTGGTAAAGTTAATTCCAAGGAGAAGGTTTGAGGAAAACTATTTCTGTTTTGTCTTTTTTTTTTTCTTTTTCTTTCTTTTTTTTTTTTTTTTTTTATAATAATCAATTGTTCTTCAGTTTCATTCTTTGACTGAACCACTTTTTCCCTTTCTTTGCTCTGTAAAAGATCTGCAAAAGCAGTATCTGAAAAGAAGTAAGAAAGACATTAGCTAGTCCTCGGACACAAACTTTTCCCTCATTGTATGAGTGTTACAAGTATTTTTATTTTTATTTTTATTGTTGTTCTCACATTGATTGCATTCTGCCTTCTGGCTTTTTTGTTTTCCTCCTGAATTCTTGGTGTCTCCCAGACACTCTGCCTGAAATATGTCATTCCTGCTGGATGGTATGTATGCAGAGAGAGGACCTAGTCAGAGAAGCTGAGTAATCACTGAAGTATGGTGTGAATTTACAACAACCTACTTAATTCACGTGACCTCTTGTATGCCCTGAAAGCTCGTCTGCTAAACACAACTCAGAGTTAATCCAAGCCAACTCTTAAAGGGAATTAGTCAAGCTGCGTGCTAATCCCCTGTGTTTACCTGCGTATTCAGATATGCAGAAGCCCGAGCTGTATCAAACCTAACTTGATAATTGAGAGGGGAAGGGTTGCAGGGGAAGGTGATGAAATTTTGGTGTTTTATCCATCTGCCTCCTTTCAGGGCATGTTTCAGAACTGATATGTGTTTATAAATCTTGAATTCGTGGAATGATCAGCATGAGCTACCTGAGGCCAAAACCCCATACTCTGCTGCAGCTCTCCAGTAAATACCTCTGGAGCTACTGGTCTCAGGATCTTGTGGGGGTATATGACTTCTGATCATCCCTAAAAGTTGTTCTTCAAAAACTGCAGATGGTAGAGGTGAGGCACTGTAGGTGGAGGGGAATATGGTGTGAACTAGGGGGATAAAGGAAATCCTTTTGATCCCCACCAAGAAATTAGCATCCAATCCCAGTTTTCCATCATGGGCTCACAAATCTCATGTGTATTGTTGTGAGCACACCAGTGACTTGCATGGTGGGCAAGAAGTAATTACCTTTCATTTGTCAACATTAGGATTTTTGTTGTCTTGAGCTACTGGGTTCGTTGCCCCTCCATTGTGGTGAGATCAAAGGTAAGATCTTATTTCTGGGTCACTGCTGTCCATCAGATAAGTTTGTTTGTGGCCTTGGGAAAAAGCAGTGACGTGAGAACAGGGAATTTAAACCCCACCATTAAGATCTTTCTTTCTCATTTTCAGTTCTTAGTTCTTTCAAACATCGTTTGGCTTAACTATGCAAAATGCAGTGCAGCAGAAATTACCAGGATAACAGTCATCTGAACTGAGGCAGATGTTACAGAAATATTTCTGAAGCAGCTTGAGTGTTATTACTAGTTTGTTTTGAGAGACTGATAAACAGTCACTGTGTTGGTGCTGTCCTGAACCATGTTAAGCTGATGTTTTGCAGTCTTTCATGTAGTTTTCTGTGTGGAGTGGGGGGCAAATTTCTGCTTCAGATAAACTTAATTAAACTCCTGTTTGCACACCATTGGTCAGTGTCCATGCAGATCTATATTAAGACGATACGTTTTGTAATTTGAGGCTTGGCGTTTGGCATGCTTAATTGCAGACTTCCTTGGCTTCAGTATTTCCAGATTATTGTATTCCGTGGTGGTTCTTTTTGTCTGAAGAATGAACATGTGTTTTGTGTGTGTGTATGTGGAGGGGGTATATTTGCTTTAACTTTGTTCCCCCTCAGAGCTGTTTAGAGAATTGTGACATTCTGTTATCATCCAGATGTTTTTTATCCAGTGAAAAGGATAATGCCTGAATGTCTGAATACAAACTCGTTTCAGAAGAATGCCAGACTACTACTACTACTTTGTGTTTTAAACAAGAAGTGGATCATGTCAGGTAGGGTTAGCAGATGGAGTCTATGTTGCTGATCCATGGAAGTGTTGACTTGTATTACTTTGTTTTTTCTTTTTTGAAAATCATACTAGAAATCTGTAAGTTATTATGAAGAGTATTTCTTGCTGCTTTTCCTGCTGAGGAATGATAAAAGCATCTTAATATTTTAAATGGTGACTTATACCTTGATATGAGTGACTTTGTCTGCTGTTGTCTTCTTTCATGTTACTTATTACTAAGCAAAATAATGAGAAGAGTTCCCTAAGAGTTAAAGTCTTTCAGCTACCTGTGTGAGGCCATGCTCCCCTTCTTGGCTCTGTGGTGTGAAAGCTGCTGCTTTCAATCCCATCATTCAGAATGGTTTCAGTGAGCATCTTCTTGACTGGGTTTTGTCATTGTTTATAATGAAGGAGAACAAAAGTATGCACTGCATTTCCTTTTTGCACACCCCCACCCCAGTGGTGCTGGTGACAGTTAATGATGCATCCTAAAGGATGAGCTATCCATGGTGACTTTGAACTTTTCTCCCCATTAGTTAAACTCTTCAAATTTTGACTCTGTTTGTAGGAATAAACCATTTTGAAAGAGTTTCAGAAATTGTTTTGAAATAGCTTATTTTAGAAGCATTCGGTACTTCAGAAGTCATTACGATGAAAGTGCAGATTATGAAAACATTGTCATATGACGGCAGCTTCCTTGTGGTTGTGCTCTGAGAAACCATCCACATTGAAGTTACTTGTTTACATAAGCCTGAGCACATTGCTGTTACTTTCCAGCAGTCAGTGTCTACTCATATTTTTCCTCTTGTTTTCTGGTGATTCTTTTATAAAGTTTATTTTAGAGTAATGGGATGATGTTGAAATTCATTGACGGCATGAGTTATTACTCTGGCGTTTTCCTAGTCTACATTTCCTGGACTTGAAAGAAAGAAATCAGGAGTTCACTTTCAGGGATATCTTATTGTTCCAACATTCACCGATTCAAAATAAAATAATAATAATTAAAAAAAAAAAAGAAAATGTGAAAAAAAAGAAAGAAAGAGAAAGCAAACAATAGAGCAGCTGCTGCCCATAATTGTTTCTTGCAGCTGATGCTGTGGTTAGTACAGATACATTAAAGAACTCTTTTTTGTTTGTTTGTTTGTTTGTTTGTTTGTTTTTTCATTAGTTGCTTTTTCTGTTTGCTTTTCATTTTATCTTCTGCCAAACGGATTATTTTGGTGAAGAAGCTCCTAATGTAACTGAAGAAACACATATGTGCCAGCCAGCATCCCTGTGGTGGTAGATGCCACTCTAAGCATCTCTAAGCAGTCTTTAATGTGCAAGAATTAATGCAGGTCATTAGGAGAAGCTATACTGCTGATAGGTAATGACTAAAATGAGTCTAGAGGTTCTGACTGGTGATGGGAAGGCAGCCTATCAGAGGCTGTCATGTTGGTTTAAAAGGTGGAAATGCAGGAAAATGAGAAAACTGAGGAAGCCATGCAGAATTTCTTCGATTTTTCAGACAGAGCTCAGAAGAAGCTTTTCAGAGAAGCAGTAAGATTCAAGAAAAGATGACGTATAATTATGGAGAAATTACAAGAAAATGCTGTCCAATCAATGCTTGTAGAACAGAAATAGCATGAAAATAATCAGGAAAAAAAGCTGAGCAAGTGAGGGAATGGATAGTGCAATCTGACCTCGGTCTAGGAAGTACACAAAAAACTTTTAAAAGGGACACCTAAACAAACCAAACAGAAGTTTTGTCTGATGGTAAATAAGATTCTAGAGAGCTCAATATGTAGCAGAGTGAGAAAAGGTGTCTTGTGTTCACTAGGGTAAACGGAGCGTGATTCAGTTGTGGACAGCATGGTGGTGGCACTTTTAGCAAAAATGATAAGATGTGACGAGTGTCTCCTGAGTTCTTTGAAGCTCATTTGAGCAGTATGCAGAGAAATGTGGAGTGCTGCTGCATGCCTTGTGGATTAGCCTCCAGCTAGGTGGAATTCACTCTGTACCATAATTGACAAGATTTAGGGTGAGTGCATTTATGATTTCACATGTTACAATACCAAATACTGTGGACTTGTTCTTTCAAAATGTGTTATCTAATTATTAGTAAAATGTAGCATTTGCTTTTTAATTGCAGAAGTCAAAATAGTAAAGATGCAAGTCCTCTAAAATATCCTGAGGCAAAGGAGTTAATTGTTTTGGACACAGAAAACTAAAAACACTTTAAAAAAAAAAAAAAAAAAAAAAGATGCAGCAATGTCTAGTTTCTTGCCTTCATGATGGGATGTTTATGTGCCTTAGAAAAGCCCTTTTAAGTGACCCTCTTGCTACCACTGACACAGGAGGGAAGATGTTTTCTTTTTTTCCCTTCAGGATGTTCTTGGTCCTTTCCATTAATCTGAAAACAAATGTCCCGATTGGCCAAATAAGCATCCGTTCTGCTTCCACCAACACTGTAGTGACATCTCCCAGCCATCTCCTCAAATACCTTTTGCCATGAGTAACCAACAGGAGGAAGTCATGTGGGTATGTGTAGCAGAGCAAGGGGGGGTCATGGCTCTCTGACTTCAATAGGGCTGGACCTGTAGCAGATGCCTGGGGAAATGGGAGTCCTCCTGCCTTCCTTGCCTGTCATTAGGGTCATCCACAAAACACATGAGAATTTCATGGGCACAGGATCAGGCTCTTGGTTTGCCAGAATAAACCAACAGATGACGACAACAACAACAACAACAACAAGAAACAAGAAAAAAAACAAAACAAAACAAAAACAAAAGACTGAAACAATTCCAAGAAAAAGGAATAGCTTGCAATCTTAGGAATATTCTTCTTACTGAAGAGACTTTGTGGTGGCCACAGAAAGACATCTGAAGGATGCTTCTGGGGACCAGCATTACAGTAGCTAAAGGAGAAAGGCACAAATGCACAGGTTAATTACAGATGTCTGAGCTGTCTGCTCTTTGGTGGAATCCAGTGCATAGCTGTGGTCAGCCTGCTTTTGTCATCTTCAAAAGGGCAATGAGGCATGATGAAAGGCAAGCCAGGATGGCTTATGGAAATGATTTCCCTGCAAGATGAATGCTTCAGGATAGTGTACGGTCTACTAAAATTTTTGCATTGCAAATTTGTGGATAGAGATTTTTTCTTCTATAAATATTCAAATTGATCTTCCACCTTTTCTTTTTTCGGATGGGCGGAGGCTCTGATGTTGCCCTGCTGGGATGATTGGGAAGGCTTTTCTCCTGCCTCATGTAAGCAGATGATTTCTCAGAGGGAGTGACACTGCATAGCGCTAGTCTCTTACCGTTGTAAATAAGCAAAGCGTGTGGTAAAGGAGTAATGCGGTGGATTTCTTCCATAATGGTAGAAGGGACAGTTCCACTCTCTCTGCAGAGTTCATGAGGCTGCTTGGCTTGGTTGAGGAGGCTCCACCTGACACATTTTTGCATTCCCTGCTGAGCTCTTTGCTGGCTGCAGTCTGTCACTGAAAGATTTAGCAGCAGTCTTGCAGTACTCAAGAATTACTCAAGAATTACTAATTCTTGAGTCCAGAATAGTGATCTCTTCCTGATCAGCTACAGAGCCCCTATTCAGAGAACTATGGCTGATGTCATTTTTTCAAAGAACAGGCTGAGCTGCAAGTGCAGATGACATCGTTTTGAGGTATTCTGTTGATCATTGTGTTGTGGAAGGCTCCTACTGAAAATGAGGGCATTTTTTATCATGTGCTGGAATAATTTGAGGTTTGGATTACTGCTGAAAACTTCACCTTTTTTCCCTGTCTAAGGAAGGCTAACATTTGTATTGTGCTCCCGAACATGAAAGACTGAGGCAATGGAAAATGTCAGTCTTTCCTAGTTGCAGGAAGCTGCAAACTCCCTTGGTGCATCTTTTAAAAAAATCTTTGAGATGTAGAGGTGTGAGTTGACTGAAAGCAAAAGACAGGAGTAGAAAAGGCGAGTTCCTCTTTTTGTTTTAGTGATAACCCTCCTGGATTTCTGCATTTTTACTTGGATTTATTAAGGTAGCTCTCTTATGCTTGAAATTTTTTGGTAGATGCTTTCCAGATGAATGGGCAAGTTGATGTTAAATTTCCCAAGGTGTTTTTTGTTCTTATTTTGGTTTACATGGAAGCTAAATGCTCCAGCCAGAGTTACTGTTCTCAGTCAAGCGATCTGTGGGGTGGCATGCTGGTAAACAAGCATCATACTGTTGATGCTGCTGGTGGCTAAGATGTGGTCGTGCATGTATTATGCAGAAAGTATGCAATGTGCAATTAAAGCAGACATCGTGCAAACACAGAAACAGATGTATTGCTAACACTGGACCACAGCAATAATAAAATCCCTGATACTGTGGGTATTTTGTAACGCTGAATAACTTCCAAGACAATTGTTCAGGACTTTTTCATTCTGAAGACAGAGCAGCAGCAGTGTAAACATTATCTGCTTTGACATGTTCAGTGGCTGGGTTAGGTCTGGGCTTGTGAAAGTTTTTGTCCTTCTGCTTTTCTGGCTGCCAATGTCACAAGTGCTCAGATTGTAAAAGCCTGAGACAAGCCAGAAAACAGATGATGAGCACAGGATTAAAGCAGGATGTTTCTGAACAACCAGAGCAGGGGATCTCCACTCTCGTGACCTAACTTTGGGATGCTGCTGCTCCTCGGAGGGACAGAGCACACCAGCAGCTGGGCAGGAGGTAGCAGGCACTGGCTGCCCAGTGGTCTTGCTGGAGGATCCTGCTGCCCCTCTGTGCTTCTGCAGAAGGCCATGTCAGCCTGCCCTGCTGCTTGCTCTTTGACGTGCTCTCACTGGACATCCTGTGCATGCAGCAGCTCTGGTAGCGCTCCTACATCTCCATGCCTTGGGAGGTGGCCGCCAGCTCCATGGATATTATTGCAAAACCTCATCACCCTGCTGTGTAGCCAAACGGGGATGGCAGGAGGGAAGGAGTAGTGCCACCTGACTGTGGTTTTTGGGCCAAACACATCAATACTGCATTGCAGCTGCCAAGTTAGTTACTACTAACTAGTCATTTGTTTATGACTGTGAAGTGTGTAAAATACTGCATTATTCATTTTACATATCTCCTTTCTTTACTCCCTTTCTCACTCCTCCCCTCCCTTTTCAGCCTTTTATTTAGCCACTTTATTTGTTGCCTGTTGTTAATTTGTTGCATCAGGTTGGAAATGCATCTTTCTATTTTTTTAATAATTGCTCTGGAAATGTTTGTGCGCAACCAGTGCATTACTTCACTGGTACAGATATCCTGAGAGCAGAAATTACCTGGATAGAAATTGATGCTATTGGATTAACCCACTCAGCCTGCAAAAGAGAGTGTTTCATCTCTTAAACTGTGTCTGCAAATAACTGGCCTTTAATGCCAAAGTGAATTAACCACTGATTAGTGAAAAGAAATGACTAATTCATTTATCCGCAGAGACAGGGATATGATGGAAAAATGTTCCTGGGTATGGATTAACTTCCAGTGGCAGTTTTGGCAACGTTTGTGCTGCATTCTGGGAATGGGTTATTATTTGTTTATTTATATTTATATATAAATATTATACATAATATTTATTATTTAAGCATCTTGTAGTCTGTGTCTAAAACACAATTTTTGCTTCCCATGTGATGTGATAACATAACAACAGTGCAGGAAACATCACCATGTTTCCTGTGAGTGTCTTGATTTTATTTATTTATTTATTTATTTATTCTGCAGGACTGAATGAGTAGCTTGGTTTCTTGGCATCTTTAGTCTGTGATAGGTCTTTCCGCTCAATTTGAAAAATTTGGCCACATGCTTTGGGCTGGTTGTAACTTCTGTGATACGAATTCTTGCTAGTGGGAAAGAGACAATCATCTATGTTTTACTCTTCATTTTTTGCAGTTTCTGTAAGGTAGAGATTTCTCATCATTGTGCCTGCACTTATCCATATATTAGCAAATTTCATTAAATTCATGTTTCTAGACTGTGAAGTTAGGCTCAGAAATGTCTGACCTTCCTGGCACAGGCTGTTTCCAAGCATGTGACCATAGTACCAACACTGCAAATGGAGTGGCCTTTGGGAGGAGGCATGTTCATGTGACCGTGACCGTGGAGGCTAGCGCTGCATGGGCTGTAACAGCAGGTGTAATTCATGCTGTTTGATGGCATCAGGTCTAAAGATATGCTTAATAGCTGCAAACTTTTCCTCCTATAAGCATATACATAGACATTGTTATGATGCAGTCAGTGCACAACATCAGAAATAGATATTTGCCTTCCATACTTTTATTGACAAAATCATTCCTGACTCCAACAGTGCAATTTCAGACTCACTGCTACTAAACAGCTTAACTGGTGCCATTACTTCTTCCTGATAATTAATGCTAGGTGGTGGATGCAAAGACAGCCTTTATCCTGTTTGCTGGAGAGAGCCAGGCTGGTGTCAACCATGCTGCAGGAACTGTGGAGCAAAATGTATTCAAAACTTGTATTCAGATGCACACAACATCAGCAAGGTTTGAAAGGTATAGTTATTTTTGTACTAGCTTCCATGATGGTGACAGATCTTTTGAGGGAAGAGGAGGGGCGGTCCCTCTTCTGATACAGGGGTGTTTGCGAGGGAAGAGACTCTGAGTAGAAAAAATAAATAAATAAATAAAGCAGCAAACTTGTTGCAGTTTTTCAGAAGGATTTAAGGTAAGAACACAGCAATGTGCCTCACCATCTGCCAGGAAATTACCTCCTTTTTTTTGTTTTGTTTTTATCTTCTGCTGCTTGTACCTAATACTGAATCATAGCTATTAACATACTACAGTGTTTTTAATCAGTGAGCAAGTTAGCTCAGGACACAGCAGGCTATCTTCAATTACAGGCAAAATGCATCCTAAAACAGAGAGAGGGTGGAAGTGGGAGGAAATACACATCATAGAGATCATAACCACTGGAATTAATTTAGCTTGTCAGTACACTTTGAGAGGTCATTCAGTGGAGCTTCATGTCTCTTATGCAGATCATTCTGCAAAGGTGTTTGTCATGGCACACCGCGTGCTGAACTCACTGCAGGATTCAGCAGTCTGGTCCCTGACACAGAACCAGACAGACTTTTCCTGACGTGCCACACAAGGCATGCCATGTGAAAAGGAGGAGGAAAGTCCTGAGGTGACAGGACAGGGAGCTTTTTCTCTCTTTTTTATTTTATTTTATTTTATTTTATTTTATTTTATTTTATTTTATTTTATTTTATTTTATTTTATTTTATTTATTTTTTTATTTAGCCAGTAGATAACTTCTGAATGTGTAAAAATGCTGTGCAGTATGCAAAGGTTTGCAGAGACTCAGTGCTTTGGTGGCTTTGGTGAAGTCAGTGCTGACAGCAGACTTTGGAGCATGCTACAAGAATTTCACGGAGACCAAGAACTTCTTATCTGCATTTCTGTGGTATGAATTGCCCTGTGCCAGTCTGCTGAGACCATCACTTCACAGCTGGTACCTCTGCTCAGTTATGAAATCATATTAGTATATCCTGTGGCTTTTCAGATTTTTGGTTATTGCTTTAAAGTGTATGTCAAAAGAAGTTAGAAGAGTTGCTGTGAAATATGTTTTTCTTCTGAATAGTTTTAAGAGAGTTAATTGTATTTATGTAAACAAATGTGTACATCTACTCTTCAAGATCTGAACGTCGTATGCAATGAAGGCTTTACCTAAAGTAATATAAGGACTCAAAAGAGGTAATATCTCCATGTTAAGAAGGGGATTTAATGCTCTGCAATATGCAAAAGAAAGTCAACATTTTTGCAATAGCTCCTAGCAGTCACTATATTAAAGGAAGAAAGAATAGAGTAAGATCTCTTCTCCTTTCTTAGCAGCATGAAATTGAAACCAGTTTTCTGCCTTTCATTTTTATTTTATGTGCTAGACAGTGTATCCATGGTTGTTCTTCTATTAACTGGGTGAGGTTAATGAAGGGGAGAGAAACACATCCATAACTGAAAATTCATGCTTGTGTTGTAAAATCTCCCCTCCTTTTTTCTTTCCTTTTTTTTTTTTTTTTTTTTTTTTTTTTTTTTTTTTAAGAGAAAACCAGATTTTTTTAACTAAAAGACAAAAGGCTGGAAGAGTCGTATTACCACCAGACCTCCCATCTGAATGAGATGCAGGAATTACAGGCTTCCTAAGCTAAAATGAGCAATGAAGAAGTATTGAGTGTGCTAATGCAAACCCAGACCTTTTGGTGCAGGAACAGTGAGTGAACCTGTGGGCCATCCCTTCGGGTGCAAAACCCCTGCAGGATGCAGGGAGAAGCACAACTTGCCCCCTCCCAGAGGTGGGCCATGCTATCTCCATCACTCTAACAAGTGGAGAAATGGAGCAGCAGCTAGGCTGAGTCATGGTTACAACCCTTCTCTGGACCACACTTCCTTGTCTTTTTGCCTTGTAAGGCTGCTGTGGCAGGGTCATGCTTTCATTTGTGTGTCGAACAAGCTCAAGCTTACAAGCAGCAGTTGTTTGGCAAAGGAGGCTGCTGGAGGTGAGTGATGCCAGATGATGGCTCTTGGATGGCAAGGCTTACAATGCCATATGAAATTTGGAATGTCTCTGGATTGACATCTGGAAGTGGAACCCCTGTGTCAGATCATTTTCTAATTTTCTTGCCTTTCTAAATGTTGTTTGATTGTTGTTGTTCTATTTTCCTTGACAGGCTTATTGGTCTTAGCCATCTGGGGTCAATTAGTACTTAAAATTGTCCTCTTTGTAACCACAAGTTAGACTTTTATTTGCTAGAATAAAAGGAGGAATAAAATGCTACAAGGAGGGTAGCCTTCTTTAGCTGAGCCAAATAGCTTCAAGTTCATACTAAACCATTATCTTCTGAGTCATCTAATCCAGAAACTTGATGTCTGTAGAGAGAGTGGTACCAAAGGATGCTGTGGTAGGAATGCAGAAAACCTAAGCTGAAAAACAACAACAGTGCAGAAAAACTGATATGATCTGACACGGGAGACAAACCCAAATTTTGAAAATCCAGTTTGCCTTCCAGTCCCAGTGCTGTATTCTAGCAGAGGCACTGTGTGCATTTATGGTCCAGGTGAGATATGATTCAGAAATTCTTGCTACCATTGTGTCACTCTAAATCACAAATATGTGTGTGTTATACAGGAAATTGTGTGTTCAGGGGGGAAGTGTGGGGGATGTTCATTATTTCTGTCATGGTAATGTGTGTTTTAGAAGTGGTTCCATCAAGACTACATTTCTGTGATGCATGATTGCATTTCTCGTAACTACTCAAAGCAATGCCAAAACTGCATTGTTCCTCTTTACTGTGGTCTGGGACAGCTGGTCCAGAAATTATGATGCTTAATCATGATGAGTTTGAAAGCAGCATTTCATTTGGTGAGAGTACACTCCCAGTCTTCATGTTAGACACGTGCCACTCTGTCAAGTGTCAGCTGATTTATCTCAGTTACCTGAAAACATAGTGATCTCAGTTACCTGAAAACATAGTGTGTTACCATAAATGACTTTCCAAGTGTGGAAGTTTATGGTGAAATTTCATTTTTTGAAGATGAATCACTTTCACAAAGGAAAAGAAAGTCTATAATCTTCATTTTACTGATTTTAAATATGGATCCAATGTCTTTTCTCATTTTTCTTTTAGTAGTTCTGTAGATGGACTCAGTAGAGATTCAACTTATATCAAGAGAAGACTCCATGGAGTGGTGTTCACATCTGACACCTGCAATTCCCGTGTTTGGGAGTGATATATGGGAATCTGTTTGCAGATCTGGGGACTTTTATTCAGTGTATTGTAGGCACTAAGTCATCAAATCTCATAAGAAGCCACTCCTGTGCTTTTGTGTTGCAGGCTTCCTGTTTAATAGAGATTACATTTTCTGCCATAATGCCCCTTAGTGAAATTCATTACGAGATCCTATTGCCTTTATTTGCAGTTCTTGAAAAACTCAGGGCTCCACCCTGCACTCACACGGGTATTAAGTTAGGTGACACCTTTGTTTGCCTGAAAGAAGGCACCCTGTTTTCGCACCTCCCTGAAAGCTCTATCCCCTCTGCATTCTGTTACTGCTGAAGGAGACAGGGTGGGATGGGAGCAGGGGGGGAGAGTCCTTTTGTACAGCCCAACTCACAGCTGGGGTGATTTTAGGAGCCTAACCATTTGGCAGAAAGTCATCATCACCACTCAGGTTGTGCTCAGGACCTTGAATAACTCTGGAACGCACAAAAGCAGCAGTGCCCCCATCTTGTGCATCCCTGTCCCCTTCCATCTGTGCACTCATATCTATGCATGACTTCTATTGGGTGGGCAGAGCTCCAGGTGCCTTACTCCTGGAATTTCAGCCAGAGAAAAAGCAGGGTAATGGTTTAGTGGCATGTAGGGCATTCAAGGTATCATGGGTGAACCCTGAACCTTGTTGTTTTTTTTTTTTGTTGTTTTGTTTTGTTGTTGTGTGTTTTGCATCCTGCTTTTTTATTTTATTTTATATTATTGCACCAGTTGGAGATGCCTTTTGCCATGCAAGGTGTATGCAGAAGGTGTTTCCCTGCACAAATTGAGGGATTGGTGCAGCACAAGCAATGAAAATATGGGGAGGTGCAGAAGGGGAACAGGAAATGTTCATATGCCTAGGTGTTTTTTAACCAATTCTGTTATTTCTGTTTATTGGAGAGATGGTGAAAAATGACTACAGAAATATTCTCTCATCTGTCTTGAAGTACTCATTGCCTGCTATAAGATTAGGCTTATTTTATGCTTGGTGTGCTACCAGAAGTACACAGAGCTAGATAAAGGGTAAACAGATTCATGACTTTTTATTTATTTTATTTTATTTTATTTTATTTTTGACAGTTTTTCTCTTCTGGTGTGTGACGATCCCTAATAAAAAATATTTTTCTCTCCTTTTTATATGTGGCAAACAGGATTCTGAGCATACATCTAGTTTTGGTCTAAAATAGTCCTCCCTGAAGTCTACTTCATTTGTAATATATTTCTTCTCTTCATTATGCAACAGCAGCAGCATTTCAGGAGTAAGAGAGTAGAATAAATTTAAACAGAAACTAACAATGAGCTGCTGTAAGGTAGGTGCAGTGTCATTGCTGCACTTCAGCATATTTTGAGAAGGACAGAAACTAAGGTCTGATGAGATGTTATTTAAGTTACATTTGTGACAGCTCACAAGGCAGTGAAAACATCTGCCAGCTGAGGATCTTGAGGCTCTTGATGGAATTTTACTGAAAGTCATGGTCATGGTCAGATAGCACATCTTCTCTGAATCAGGAAAGCAGTAGTTTGAAGTTGACAGTATGTTAATGTTTCCTTCATCTGTCATGCACAGTGGAAAAATTAGTGAATTTCAGAAAACAGACTGAAGTTTGTTTTGAAAAGGAAATAGGAAGCCTGAAGAATCTGCAGCTTGGCTCTTTGATTTCCAATGAATGTTTTATTGGAGGAATGCTAAATCTCCATTTTCTGTCCTCTACATAAGCAGAGTAGTAAAACTTTGGAGCAAGGAGTGGAAAGAATGAAAGGTTACTAGCAAGAAATTAATAGGAAAGAATAGGGGTCACTGGAAAGCTATATAAAGATGGAAAAAATGATCCTAGAGCTTGGAAGATGAGCCAATCAGCTACATGTGACGTAAGGCAGGCTGGGATGTGCTGAAATGTGTAGCAGGCGTTTAAAGATGATGCTTTTTAGAAGGAGGAATAATTTCCACAGTGGTGTGCGAAGACTGAGTTTAAACAAACAGAACACACACACAGACAGACATACAAAAAGAAAAAACATGAAAAGCTTGTGGAGTGCAACTTAGCCATCCTTTCTTGGCTGGGTAAGTAAGGGCTGGCTTTGAAAAAGGGAACCGAAGGCTGGGAGCGGTGGTAGTGTCCGTGTGCTTGCACCATGGTGTCTGTTTGAGAAATACTGGTTAGGTAAGAGATCATTTTAGTGTATTTGTTGGATGCTGAATATAATTTGCGGGAGAGGTTTTCCACCGTGACTTACAGAGTAGGAAGTGGTAGATACTGTGAGCAATAGGGTTTTGTCCAAAATCCCTTCTGTGGTAGCTATTTTGTGGATCATGTTATATATGTCTGGTTTGACTGTGGAAAATAAATTAATAACTGCAGTGGCATCAGTCTGGAATTTTAAAACAGACTTGATTTCTTGTCCATTTACAGTTTTCTACCCATTTGTTTGCTTTTCTTTGCGCATAAGAATAGAAGTATATGCTGAAGCTGGTCAAATCTTGATAATCATGACAGTTAAGGAAATAGCTCCATTCTGTTGTATCATCTGATCAGCAGTTCAGTATGTTCACCTACTGTATGTATCTAGCAGAAAAAAAAGAAAAAAAAAAGAAAAAAAAAAGGTTAAAATACATCTAGGATAATGTAAGTTCACCACAATCTCTATGTTATTTTTGTTAACGGAGAAGAAAAGTAGTGTGCTCACTAAAATGTAAAACAACACCAGTTGAGAAGATAAATGTATCCTAAATTCCAGCGAGTAGTTGTATGCGTACTCTTCTGTGAGGTTTCTCTGTAGTTTCTTTCACTGGGGAAAAATGTTAATGCGATTCTAGCACTCTGTAAGCGACCATCTTTATTTGGAAATGTCTGCATGGCCTTCTTGCAGTATTCAGTGTCTGTGAATTCCAGTTTGTGTGGCTGAGTGAATAGTTTTGCTGTTCTGGACCACATTACATGGTGCCCTTTGAAACTTCTCCTGCAAGTCCATTGTAAGCAGGTTGGATGGTGAAAACTGCCAGGCTAGTTTTACAGCAGCTGAGGGGCACATGTTGACTGCATACCCAGTTTTCTTGTAATTCTCAACATATTTTTTTTTTCCTTCCTGACAGGAACAAATGCCAGCATGACTAGGATCTGAGGAAGCATTTCTGTATTCCTACCACAAGTTTTTGGGTGCAGAGGAGGGGTGCAAGGACAACAGGGACATTTTGAGCTAAAATGGATATCCCCTCCGAATTGGTGCCATCCTCCATGATGTCGCAACCTGAAGTGATTGAGGTGAGCTGATCGCAGTGAAACTCTGACAGCTGAACTGACTGAACCTCTTTATTTCTTCATCAAATCCTAGGTTTTTTCCAGTCTTAATTCTGAGTCATTGAGGGAATTTTCCCTGAAACGTACTGAAGACACTCATCATTTGCTAAGAATGTTGTTATACTTTGAGGCATGACATTGCTGTGTTATAATACTATTTGTAGAAGAAAATATATGGCATATTATGATCTTTATTGTTTCCACATAGGTGGTCCCTGCAGTATGGTTTGACTTTACTGTGCGTAATTAATACAAAGGAGAAGGTTGTGTTGGGGTTCAGTTGGAATAGTACTAGAGAAAATTTCAGGTTCAGTGCTCTTATCAGGAAAGCTAAGGTTTTAAGCCAAAAGCAGCAATAAAATTAATCATATACTTACAATTACTAACACACTAACCTTCCTTTCATGAATCAAAGTGTGTGTTTAAGCCTCAATATTTATAAATACCTAAGCGATTTCTTCTGCTCCATGTACTGAACACCAAGTACTTGTGCCTGCTGGTGAAGTAAATATTACAAACAGAAAAGGAGATGTTAGTACTAGTTAAGATTTCACCTTGGAAAGTATTTTCAAAATCCCTTTGACTTCACTGAGACCCAAGAGTCTGTTACAACTTAAAGCTTTAAAGTGTATGTACCTTACTGAACATTGCACTACCATTGATTAAGGTAGATAATACTGCCAGAAAATTGGAGATCTGAAGGTTTTTTCATTTGTTTGCTTTGTTTTGTCTTTTTTGTTGTTGTTTTTCTTTGCCAAAAACCCTTTGGTCAGGATAACTGCAGCTCTTAGCAAAGAACACTGAGAAGTGCAGTAGTTCACAGAGATACCTGTACCCTGTGAAGCTACAAGGAACTTGTCCACTAATGGGTGGTGAAGCTGAACCCAAAATCTATTTGGGGGAAACTTCTTTGTGCTCCTTTTCCTCCTGGTTTCAAATGGAGGTGGATTTTGTGCCTTCACAGCAGGTCAGGACACCTAGTAGGATGGAGATGATGTATGCCTGTGTCCTGGGGTGCAAGGCTGCTGATGGACTCTTCTCCCATTCTGGAGAAAGGCTTCCCCAGGCCACCTCCTTGGTGCTCTGAAAGACACTTGCACCACTGTCTCTGTGGGTTCCCACTCTGAAGAAAGGCTTCTTTGTGTATTAAAAATGTGTGTAACTGTTTAGGGATTGCTGTTCAGGGTAAATGTTTTCTTGAAGAGAAAATATGGTCAGCTGCGGTGCAAGAATGAGTGGGAAAAAGCTACCACTTGTAAAAGACCTGATGTGAAAATGTCTTTCTAATATGCACGGTCACTATTCTGTTGCATTTACAGTAAATGCACCCTTTTTCAGTGTTTGCAAGGAGTTTCTGCTGAGTAAATATTGCATGGAACTTGAATCACTAGACCAAAAACTAGAGAAAAGCAGATGATACCAGTCATTGACTGGTAACACAGATGGCTCTCCCTCCCTGCCTGGGCTTCAGAGGCCATGCTTCCATGAGGTTTGATTTAGGAGCAAAAAAGAAATGGCAACAGGAAACAAAGAAAATACTGATACCTCAGTATGGGTTGGAAAATATCATTCTCTCAACCTCATGTCATAAACACAGACTCCAGTTTCACAGATGATATCCACATGGGCAGACGTTTGTGCATGCATGAATTCCCCACAGATTTCAGTAAACCATCCTGGATGTGATGGTTGATACAGGGCTTCGGTCCATGTAGGGGTGTAATGGCTCCAAACAACCGGCCTGGAGACATTTATCTTTCTGATGGTAAGGAATGGCTCTTTAACAGAAAAGGATGTAGTGAAAATGCATCTAAAGAGGATGGTCACTAAGTGCAAGTACTGCAGTAAAGCAGTTTCACAGGGAAGGGGCTTGCCTTTAGCATTTGTGTTCACATTACAATGAATTTTGATTATAGTTTAGGAAAATGTATTAATTGCAATGCAGTTATTTTCTGTAGCACATGATTTTGCCTTTAAAACTGAGAAGATACCACAGTGTGCTGCAGAAGACATTAGAGACTAATGTTTTAAGGATATTAAAAAAAAAAAAAAAAAAAAAAAAAAAAAAAACCTGGGGAAATTTTTTTAAAATTTTTTTTATGGGGAATATGAAAAAAAAAAAAAAAAAAAAAAAAAAAAAAAAGTTTCATTAGTCTTTTTTTTAAGCATTACCAGGATAGTTGTTTTCCTTTCATTTGGTCAGTTTAGTATTAGAAATAAGTATTACCTATTTTATTCACCCGTGCGTTTATATGTATGTATATAGATATCAGTAACAAATAATACTCTGTCAGTTATCAGCCCTTTAACTGCATAGGGGCAAGCATAGACCTCAGCAGTACATTTTCGCAGCCTGAAGCCCAGTCTGGCAGTATTTTGCTTAGGTTTGATCCTACAGATGCTTGTGGTGGCACCACACTTGGGAATTTTCTGCTAATTTAATTGCTATTGGTATTTTTCCTGAGATTCGTTTTCTGAGTCAGGTAACAAAAAGGTTTCTGAAAGCAGCTTCTTGGTACGAGGTGTGGCATAGCTATTACTACTTTAAATACTGGTAGTGTGTCTACACAGGAACAGGTTCAGATGCATCTCTACAACCTTCTACTGAAGCAAAGCTGTTTTCCATAGTAGTGTCTCTTGATATCCTTCCTATGCAATGACCTCTGAGAAGCTCTGCTCCAAACTTCTTTTCCCCTCCAGCATCCTTTTACCAGAGATGGGGACTGGGGAATAGACTTAATGCATCTTGGTTAAGTTTAATTGTGAAGGATAAGTAAAGTTTCAGGGTCATTTGACTATCCATAGCTGGAATCTGGAATAGAAAGTGGTTCTGCGACACTTCCAATGTATCAAAGAAGTCAATTAAAGGAAAAGTTGCCAGAACATGCCTTGAATTTTTTAGCTATGGGGTTTTATTGTAAGGCTGAATCTATTCATTTCAAATTAGACAAGCCATACTGTTCCTAAAGAGAGAGAAACAACAAAATAACAAAACTTTTTTTAATTATTATTTTTAAGGTTCTCTATGTTTTTTGGCACATGTGATGACTTCGTGTTTCAGCTGTGTATAAGCAAAAAGATAACAGACACCTGATTAGTCTGATAATGCAGTAAAGTAGAAAGTTAAAGCAGTCTGTAGGAAACATTTAACATCCCAGAGGGCTTTCTTTTTAGCAAAGAGGAAGTGTAACAAGTAGTGATCTAAACAGAGCAATTTACTCTATGGAGTGATTAGTATCTTCTCTTCTTGTGAATAGCATGAAATGAACTCTTCTGTAAAAGCTTTGAAGAAGAAATTGTGTGAGCTCTACTTGCTTAATGAGCTAGGGACTTCCAACAGTGCTTCAGGAATACTTAAAGCAAGAAAACAACAAAAATTCATCATTCTCACTTTGCTTTTGCCAGCAGTGGATCCTACCAGCCAAATACTAGAAGTAAATGAATACATTTAAATAACAGCCGTGCAGCTGTTCCAGAGAGGAACCCGGAGCATTTTCCATTATAGTGGCCTTCCATGGCTGTGTGGTTACCAGAGCCAAAAACTACTTCTTCCACTTAGTGCCATTGAATACTGCTTTATTTTCCCTTCCCTTTGTTCAAATTAGAGTGGGAGAGATTTAAGCTATCTATCCTTGCCACAGAATGGTCATGCTTGGTATCTTTTTCCTCTCTGCAGTGATGCTGGAGAACCCCTTTCCCCAGTAAAACCCAACATTTTACATCTTCGATTTGCTGCTCAAACTTCTGTAGCTGGCAAAGGCACTGCATTTTTCTCCCTTTCTAAGAGAGTAAACATGTACCCTCTGTATTAAAACTGACCTCTTGGGGTGATAAATATATTAAATTAAGATAAAAAAAAAAAAAAAAAAAAAAAAAGAAGCAGCAAATGGCTTGTGATTAGAGGTGTATCTACCCAGGTACAGACACCACAGTAGAAACTAAAATACCAATGTGCTTTTTTTTTTTTTTTTTTTTTTTTTTCTTTTATTTTTTAATGATAAAAGATGAAATTATCACGTGTTCAAAATATACCTTCAGTTTGTTCAAAACAGACAGGCATTGCCTTACAGGCAGCTGTTTAGTACTGTACAGACAAGCTAATGACAGGGAACCCTATCATTCTTGTTAGAACCCTGAGAGAGAAAGATTATTCTCTATGCTGTTAATATATTTCATAAAAGAGTGCATCAAATCAAACAAAACCAAAACTATCTGATATTTCAAGAAAAAGATGTATTTGCAGTTGTAAACACAGTACAGCCTTCTTTCCATTTTGAAATCTTAGTTTCCAGCCCACAATTAAATGTGCTCTGCTCATTAACATAATTTTGAATAAGCATTTGCTTGAAGGCTCAACTCTCCCAAGTGCTTGCTTTGCTTGTTTGCTCTGTGAAGAGTGATGGAAGGTGTGCCCTGGAAATGGAAGTAGCCCCAACAGCCTGCAGCATTTTTTCAGCATAAAAGACCAGTCTTTCAGCTGCTGGAGCCAAGAACTAATCCCCAGCTTGGCTCACAGAGCAACAAACTGGGCCCGAAGGATGCTTGCTGCATTTCTCTATGTGTGGAAACACACTTGGGATGTTTGAGGTGTGGGTTTTGTGGAGTCTTGTTTATTTTGGTTGGTTGTGTTTTTTGTTTTTGTTTTATATATTTTGTTCTGATATTTCTTTTTTGTCAATGGTTGTTTGTTGTTTTGTCTTTTTTTGGCACCCCTGTTTTCTTCCGGTGTGGAGGCTTCTAAAGCAACACAAAGAGGAGACTGTGTGCCTTATCTTCCTCAAAAAAAAAAAAAAAACTTTTCCCAGGGCTGGGTAGGGCTGTCCTGAGCTGCACTCAACCTGCAGAGCAGCCTGCAGGAACACGAGAGCAGGTTGGATATCTGCCACGGTGTTTAGGTGGAGGGCAAGGGCAATGCCGAGAGGTAGGGCAGGCAGGCCTACAGGGAGTGAACCAGGTGGCTTATTGAAGAAGCCTGCTCTGTATCATGACACAGACATTTTTTGAAGGTGTGAGAGGAAGCATATTCTGGTAAGTTGATAGAATATAATCACTTTACTGAGTTTCTCACAGTGCCAGGAGGTGCTGGGCCTATACCAGGCCTTGTCTGAGCTCCCTCTGCAAGGAAGAAGGGGCGGCTGGGAAGCCCAGCTTGTCATGAAAGCTCCTCCAGAAGAAAATGAAACTCAGAGTTTCGCAAAAACCCATTAGGTAGTCTGTATGGGATATTCAGGCTCAGTGACCCAGAAGATATGCCCAGTCATGTCTCCCATAGTTGCAAAGCAAATTAATGTATTTTTTGCAATACTTACGCATTTCAGTGGTGGCTCTTTTGAGAGGAGTTTGGAAGGCAGTGTTGGAGCTGCAAAGAAGCTGACTGGTCTCAGAACAAGTCTTTGGTAATCAAAGCACTAAAGCCAGCCATGCAGTGGAAGGGGGAATATGGTAAAGTGGAATTATACTCTCATTCAGGTGGTCTTCATTTCCTACTGTATTGGAAAAAAATTATCAGAACATGTAGGTAGAATTTGTGAGCGATACAGCTCATTTGAAAATGATGGGTCTGTGGAAAAGAAGCAATGATAAAAAGAGTGTCTGAATTATTTGGTAGGCTGTTGTATGGATGTCTTCACTCTGTCTTCCACTGGGTATTTTTTTTACAATCCTTCTACCTTTTGATTTTCTAAATCTCCTTAGGCAGAATTCTGCACTGTAAGGGATTTTGTTTGCATGTCCATGCTTCTTTCCTGTAGCATTATAAATTGCAAGAATGTTAACCTAGACAGTTAGCTACCTGGAGACCTGCTAGACCAGCTCGGTGTGCTCCTGACCATCCCTGCTCTTCACCAGTGAGAATTCAGTCTGTGCGTTGCATGATCCCTGATTTATCTATCCTGAAAGGTTGTAGGGTTGCATCTAAGTATTTCAGACCTACTAGTTATGTTCCAGAAGAAAGGCATTTTTATCCTTTGCTGGACTTCCTGCTCTTGCCCGTTCTGTTTTTTAGCCCACAGAAGCTATTTTTGAACTTGCTTTTGTAGTAATGGACAGTGAATAAGCACTAAGGAAGGTCAACACCCTCTTTGGTTTTACAGTCAATCTGTGGAGGTTGTAATCATAGCTTCCAACAGGATCTGTGTCACTTGTGAATTATACCTTCCAGCAGTCAAACTGCTTCTTTTTCCAGTGTTGCTGGTGGCTGGGTCTCTTTGGTACCCTGAGGGTCTAGATTTGTTAGGTTACTCTTTTTAAGTATAAGCTCTTTGATAACTAAGGGCTTCTCAGTTTGATTTTTTGCTAGCTTGGACATTTCTTAGGTCTGAGACTCAGCAATATAGTCTACTACAAAAGCATTCTTAAGATGTTGCCACAAGGTCTATAAGTAATTTTTTTCTTTATCTTGTCATAGCAGAATTAAAGGAGTCCCCTTGCAAAGGGATTCATTTCTCCCCTCTTCTCAGCTGTGAGAAATGAAAAACTATTCTAGTGAAATTGAGATGGCTTACTAAATCTAACATGCAAGTTTTTATTTAAATCTGTTAAACAGTTGCTTTGGAAGATGCAGTTCTGCAAAGGGTATGTGATGAGCTGTTGGATCTTGGTGATAGTGCTTTATACTTTTGTTTTACAGACTTAAATAATTGCATAAGGTATAGTAGATATAAGGCTTGATGAATCAGCACCCTTATCTGAACACTATTGATTTTGGACTTAACATTTTGGGTAAATGATACCTATCACCTTCTATTTTTAAAGTAAAAAAACACCATCCTTTCCCCTTTGTTTTTGAACCTCTTATTTCCTTTGCATCCCATCGTCTGAACAATACTTTATGCTTTTCATTAGATAGTGGAGAATTTTTTGTTGCAAGTTGGATTTTTTTTCTCATCCGTTGCAATTTTACTTCTATAAATACCATGATTTTGCAATTGCAGCTTGAGAAATTATTTACATATAAAATCAATTATTCCTATACTTACTCTCTTATGCATATTTTAAAGATATTATTAATTGATATCCTTTTTGAAGACTTTGAAATTGGCAGTTTCCCCAAGTTTTCCAGCTGTAGCCTTCCGGGCATGTTGGTAAATTTCAGAGTATTTATCTAAATTCAAAGCAGTGCTATTGCTTTTCCATTTACTGCAGTACTAAATGTAGAGCTGTAAGCCACCTATTGCTGTTTTGGAGTCCTAACCTACTGTTTCCAATTCTGCCTTTCCTCTGAAATATTTTGTGGACTTCCATGATAGCACTGAGAATGATAAATATTATTTTGGGGTTCAAGGGTAGCTACCCAAGAATTAAAATCTCATCCTGTATAGGATGAGTCTCCTCTGAGTCTTGCAAACTTCAAGGAGACTGCATGCAAGTTGAATGACTTCTGTAAATTTGAGGTCTCTGGCTTCTACTTGGCATTTTGTTGCATGCAGGTTGTCATCTTTCCCAGGCTTCCTTGCCAAATAAATGGATTTTCATCTCCTCTTCGTGTTCTGGGTAAGAAAACAGCAGCATGCCAAGGTTAATTCAGTAAAGGGGAAGAGGAGAGAAACAGACTGTGTTTGGAGGGCTTAGGGTTAAAATACTTTTTATGGGTTAAAATACTTTTTATACTTCTTGGATACGGAAACATTTTTGTGGCTTCCAAGTCTTAAAGGCTCTGTAAAAGTCAGACCTTAGTATGCTAAGACTGTTCATCTCTATTTCTCCCAGCAAGAAATAAATGCACATGTCTTGGTGGGTGGTCTTTTGTTGTGTTTTTTTTTTTTTGGAGGGAGGTGGGGGTCTAGGTGAACTAAGGAATTCTGCAAATTCTCAGATTGCAGTGGAGTTTATATACTGATCATTTGCCATTCATGCACTGAGGTGGTAGGATCCAGAGCTCCCCTCTCACCTTATTGCTCCAGGCACCCACTGCCTTCTCCACTCTAGTCATCTTCACAAGAGGAGAAGGCTGTAATGGGCTGCTCACCCAAGAATAACCCCATGGGCAAGACCTCTCCATGCCTTGGCCCAATTCCTCACCCTACTATTTCAGCCATGCTGGAGGGGCTGGGGCAACAGCAGGATGAATCAAGCACTAATCACTGGAGAGAAAGCTGCTCTTCTTCCCAGCCTCACCATTGCCACCCCAGTGGCACGGTCCTGTACCACCACAGAAGAGGAGCTGAGGGGACATGTGTAGCAGAGAGTGGCTGGAGATGCCATTGCCAAGGTGCCATTCTCAGTGCAGCATGAAAAGGTGTTGGCTGTAAAACGAGAGTGAGTTTTCTTTATGAAGTCCTGGTGCCGAATTTCCCAGTCTGTGTGCACTGGGTTGGGGTTGTGCTTAGGTCTCATTTTTTAGAGATTTTAACTCCATATTCTCAGGATTTTCTTGTTCTTTGGCTTGGGTATTAAATCAACCTCACATGGTTAGAGGAGGCTTTGATTTCAGCCTGCTATTATTCCGTTTTCCTTTATCTGTCTTGTTGGTTTGTAATTCAGATGTTGTCTTTTTTTCTGCACAGACTTGTCCTGGAGATGTAGTTAGCATGGGCAATTTGTGGCTCAGTTTGTTTTAAACTTCTGTTGAGATATACAAAATGGATGAGGTAAATCTCAGGGCACTGCACATCTGGCTCACCCATGCAATGAAACACACTGAGTGAAACTTCAGGAAATTAAAATATAAACTTCCCTGCCCCTTTTCCTGCAGGGGCAGGAGAGGGGCTGGGTCTGCCTGCTTGTGTGTGTCATTATGGTATGTTAACACTTTCAGGACTCGGAGGTACATTTATTTCCCTCTTGCTCAAGCCTTTGCAGCCAGACAAAAACGTCATGGGTAGATGAGATGCCTTGGGATCTCTGCATGTTTGTGACCCGTGAGGTCAAAACCTTCCTGTGGATATCTGCTGGCATCCAAGAAAGTCCATCATCTGGAAGTCCCCTATTTGAACTTTTGTTAGCGACCTGTTCCTTATTACTGTCGCTAATGGGCCCATTTACTGTGGTGTCTGAAAACTCCAGTGGTGAACACAAATCAATTCCCAACTTCACTCTCAAGAGCAAACACCTGCATGACCGAGGCCCTGAAAAACTCTTCTTTCCCCTGGGACTGAAAAGATTGCTCTTGAAGGAGGATTCCAGGTTTTAGATTAGCATGCTCTGAGCACAAAACATCTTTCAAAATCCTTTACATGACAAGAGTGTTTTGTTCCTACGTATTCAAAAGAAAAGAAACTAGTGAGCCTCATTGTGTTCATCTGGGATTATTCAGGTGCTTCCCTGTTTTCAAACCTAACAAGTCTGGCTCTGTAGCACTTAACATATTCTTATGTGAGTTGCACACATTTAGCCCTGGCTTGTCACTTTGTGAATGAGACAAACGCAATGCACTTTGTGCATATTACAATGAGCCTTGTGTTATCCTATATCGTTTCAGGTTTCGTATGAGGAGTGTGGGGAGAATATTACAAAATCAGAGGAATATTTCACATTCTAACCCCAAATGCAAAACAAAGTCAACACAAGAGAAAAAGGAAAGCAACATCTAGCACATTTTCAATTTCTGAAATTAAAATATATGTTCTGCCAGCTATAGTTTCTTTCTCTCTGCAGGAGCAACAGGGGAGCAAAAGTTGTTAACTATGGGCAGCAGTCATCCACAAGTAACATTTAGATCAGTAAATACATGGAAAAAGATAGAATTTATTCAGGATCACAAACTTCCACTAGATTTTAGAGTCCTGACCTCCGGTGTAACTGAGACTGTGTTCAGGTATTCCTATAGAGGGCAAAAAACGGCATTCACATAATTAATGCAGATGTTGGCAAGCTTTTATAAGGTCCACTAATTCATTCTTATGACTTCCTCCCTCCCTCAAGGCTTCTTATATTTGACCTGTTATTACCACACAATATTTAAGTAAAGAATTAAAGCCAGATGTCTTGTAGCTGGGTCTCCCTTTATTACGTATCTCTTGTAAATCAGTTTTCCTAGGCAGTGGAGAGATCCTATGTGAGAACTTCTTTAAATTCTTAAATAATTAAGACTGAAAGGTTTCTAACTTAAGAGTTGATGTATCCTAGAGGAACAATAAAAGTTTTATAGTAAGTGTGCTGAGAAATAGAATTTACTCTGGCTTTTTATTATCCTGGGTCTGCAAATGTTTCTGATCAATGTTTAGGTTGGGGGTAAAATCATTTTCAGAAAAACCTTTTTCTTTAACACAAATCTAGCTACCATGTGGCACATTTGGGATACAGGTGGGAACTTTTGTACATTGCTTTATTGGAACTAGCCTAGTTGTGACGACAAAGATGTAAATGAAAACAGAAATAGCTCTGAATAGTAATTCTAAGGAAATCTTTATCAGATACTATTTTCACTTGAGTCCAATTACTATTTCTGTTTCCCAATTGTGTACATTTTTTATTTCAAAGTGATGGTTGTGTTAGCCGTAGCATTTCCTCAGAATGGCCAGAGCTGTCCAAAATATTTGTTGTTGTTGTTGTTTGGTTTTGTTTGCATTTTTAAATTGGAAGACATTTTTATCTTTTAATATTGTTGATCTGTTCCTCATTTCAGCTTACTACCTGCTTTCTTGCTAAAACTGCTTCTCTTTCTGTGTTTAAGAAAAAAAAAATATTTCAGTCAGTAGAGTTTCGCAGCCATAAAACTAGAGACAGGTCTCCTGAGCCTCTTCAAACAGAGACTTTTCTGACATTAACTTCTTGTTGGTTTTCTCTTTATTATTTTATTTTTAAGTCCTTTATGATAAGCCATGCTAAACAAGGAACCAATGTGTTACTCAAAAGAGTTTCTTTTTGTGAGGTTTGCCTTTTGGGAATTACACCTTGTGTAATTGATTATAACTTAGGAAGGAAACTTATTAAGCATTTTCTTGTTGACCAGTGTTTTTACACAAAACTTATATTCTGGTAGCATATAGGGCTTGCTTGCTTCACCCATAGCTGTGCTCAGCTGGGTACTCTGGCAGGAAAATTAATCACATATTTCTTGACATAGCCATAACAATATTTAATGCAAGAAATAAAGTTTGTTGCTTTTAACACTTGCTAAGACAAATATTGCTTTTTTCTTTCCTTGCCTCGCTCCTTCATTTTCTAACTGAAATAAGCAAGTTTAGGTGAGTTATAGCTAAAGGCACAGTGCATTTATAACCCAGCTTAGAAATGTGGTTGATGGTAAAAGTAGAATGCTCTTAGAAATCAAGTGGCTTCCTTTATGGCTTATAAGTGCCCTTCATGCTTTATGGACAGACATTACCACTGGCCCTGGGAATTTACATTCTTAGCACACATTGATGATTTTAATTTAGTGTTGTTCTTCCCCATTTTTAAGACAGCACAAGAAATGCCTCTGATGGAGACCTAAATGAATGGAAACCTCCTGAGAACTGCAATAATCTTTCCTGCTCTTTGAGGAGCTTGTCTTTTAACACAGCTACAGACAAACAATATTTTTATGCATTGATAACATAAATAAGGCATTCTATAACAGAGTTAACGTCTTTCAATTATGAATTGCATGCCCTTCTCCATAAGTAAGTTTTTTCAGCAGGTCTGCTTGGCCAGAAGCTCTTAATATTTACTATGTAATTTACAACTATGTCAGAAGTCATGCTAGTTCCCAGAGCAGATGGAAGTATTTCTGATTGTTTCTAATCTGGTTGCAGTTACTGGACTCCTCAGAGCAATTGTTTGTGAGTTGTGGAATGCTATTTGTTCTGAAAAAATGAATTTGTTCTGAAGCATGTTCCCTTCCTGCCTCCAGTGCCTCTCCCTGCTCTCTGTGCATGCCTTGTCTGCGCAGGCAATCTATGTTTTTAGTTCTGACGTCGTTCTTTTTCTCTCTCTCTTTTTTTTTTTTTTTTTCCCCTCCCTCTTCTTTCAGTCCACAGCCATGAGTGAACCACAGTGCTACTACAATGAAACCATTGCCTTCTTTTATAACCGAAGTGGAAAATATCTAGCCACTGAATGGAACACTGTCAGCAAGCTCGTAATGGGCTTGGGGATTACCGTCTGCATCTTCATCATGCTGGCCAACCTCTTGGTTATGGTGGCTATTTATGTCAACCGCCGATTCCACTTTCCTATTTATTACTTAATGGCCAACTTAGCTGCTGCGGACTTTTTTGCAGGGCTGGCCTACTTTTACTTAATGTTTAACACAGGACCCAACACTAGAAGATTGACTGTAAGCACCTGGCTTCTCCGTCAGGGTCTCATTGACACTAGCCTGACGGCTTCTGTAGCCAATCTGCTGGCCATCGCTATCGAGAGGCACATTACAGTCTTTCGCATGCAGCTACATACTCGGATGAGCAACCGGCGAGTGGTGGTGGTAATTGTTGTTATCTGGACTATGGCCATCGTAATGGGCGCCATACCAAGTGTCGGATGGAACTGTATTTGTGATATCACTCACTGCTCCAACATGGCACCGCTCTATAGTGACTCCTACCTGGTCTTCTGGGCTATTTTCAACCTGGTCACTTTTGTGGTCATGGTGGTCCTATATGCTCATATCTTTGGATATGTCCGCCAAAGGACTATGAGAATGTCCAGACACAGTTCTGGACCCCGCAGGAATCGGGACACGATGATGAGCCTCCTGAAGACTGTGGTCATTGTGCTTGGTAAGTGTTTACTTCGTCCCCCTTACGTTCCCCTCTCTGCTTCTTACCAGGTGACTGCAGTAATGCATGTCCAACTTCTAGGAGGTCAGCAGCATCTGAAGAATGGTAGAAGAGGCAGGGCCCATAAGAAGCCCCAGTATTCATTACTGTGTTGGGATTATCAAGCTTATTTATTGAAATGCATATCAGAGACTTGTTCACTCAGCCCTGTGACATGAAACTGATGAAAAAACAGGACCTTGAGATGTAAGGGTTGTTGTTTTTTTTTGTTTGTGTGTTTGTTTGTAGCAATGCAGGTTTGAAACCTATAGCAGCAGCCCATCACGGGCAGTGTTCACCCTTTTGCTCTGGAAGATGCCAAATGGCTGCCATCTTAAAAAATAGTACAGGGGAAGCTGAACTATCCACTGAAGAACCCTTTGTTTCCTTCTGCTACTCAAAAAGCAGTGTGCATATTCAGGCAGTACTTTGTGTCTGGACAACAAAGAGGAGCTAAAGGGTATCAATGACAGGATTTCACATGTGAAGCAGGCACAGTATGCATAGGCCTCTGTATATCTAAGTATTTGCCTGTTTATGTATGCATAAGGACACAGCGTGAGGTATTGGTGTGTTTCAGCACAACACTGAAGGTCTCTGAGGTTCAGGACTTGGAAAATGAGGAAACATTAGATGAATATTATGGCAAACTTTGGAGTCGGGTGTTTTCTGTCTTTCTGTGGATGGGTGTATTTGGTTTTGGTCTTGGGCTCTCAGCTTTCTTATGTGAAAGGACATATTGCATACTGGGCACTATGCCCTGGTGATTTTCCTTGGAGCTTCTTCTGCCCTTTGTTGCAGCAGCTGTTGGTGAGCTGCAGGCAGGGATGGTGCTGTTTGCTTCCTCAACCTCAGCTGTGGTCGTAAACCTCTTCTGTTGTGGTACTGGCTGGCCAATATATTTTCAGTGTGATCTCTGCTCATACATTCCCAATAGGAGAATGGAGGAGGGTGCATTCAGTACCTACACTTCCAGCTAGTCCCATGTATGCTTGGTATTAACTACCATTTGCAATTTATTCAGTGACATGTATTCCTACAATTCTGCATTTTTCTGTTACCAGTGCTTGAGACCCATGAGATAGTCCAGCATGGTGCAGGGGTCTCTTGGGATTCTAGTTCCCTACTGCATGGTGCCTTAGTCATCCATAAATGCCACAGTACCCAGCCTGCAAACACCAAAACTTAGCCAAGGTTCTTGCCCTGAGATCTTGATATCCATGGTTTTACACTGAGATTTTTGCTTTCTAACAGTCTGTACTGCCTGTACAGACAAAGAGGATAGTTACAGAGCTTTGTTGTGAGTCACTGTGACAACTCATGCTTTAGTTTAAGAAGTGCATGCTGTTTTCTGACCTAGCAATTTGCTTTTTAAGCAGAATATGGACTGTGTAGGACTACTCTGTCCATCCATTAAAAAGCTGTATTCCTAAGTGTCCTGCTTTTTTCTTCAGGGAAAGAATATCTTTCAGAGTTTTGCATGGGAGGCTGTAGAGTTGAGTTAAACCTCTTCTGACTGCCTGGTGGTTCGGAAACCTGTCTCTCCAAACCTCCCTCCTTGCAGAAGGCAAGATGAGGTTCAGAAAATAGAAACCTTGAAGAACACTTGAATTTTGCAGATTTTTTTATTTTTTATTTTTTTAATAGATCCTTGTTTCCTCTTCTGCGTAAATTGCTTTTCATATAACAGTGAAGTATTTCTTGTGAGGAGAATGACTGGTTCAGGCTTTAAAAAAAAAAAAAAAAAAAAAATAGTAGTTAATACCAAGCATACATGGGACTAGCTGGAAGTGTAGGTACTGAATGCACCCTCCTCCATTCTCCTATTGGGAATGTATGAGCAGAGATCACACTGAAAATATATTGGCCAGCCAGTACCACAACAGAAGAGGTTTATGAAAAGTAGCCCCCGTTTTTCCTAATAAGAGACTCCTTTTTTCAATGTGTTGTTCTCAAAACAGTGGAACAACTCCAGTGGTTAAGTAGCATTAGCCAAACTGAAGGTGACTAAAGCTTAAGTGCTGATGTAGTTCAGTAATATCTCTGATTCTTCATTTACATTATTTGGAGTAAAATCTATGGGTACTGTGAGTAGCACATGTTAAGTTTTCCACAAAATCCTAACAGGACCTTATTTCTTGTCACCAACGCAGCTAAATTCATTCAGTGTTGTGCACACACTTTACCTTAGCACCTCTTCTAATCTGCAAAAACACCATTTTTTAGTGAGAGACAGTCTTTTATTGAATTTTTTTGCACAAAGCAAATTCCAGGCAGTTTGGCTGGAAGAGTTCACTCATAGGGCCACCAAGTAAAAGCAGCGGCAATGCTTTCACCTCGTTATCATTTGGGAGATGAAGCTGCAAGGTAAAGAAGGCTGGAAAACAGCAGTGTAGAAATGAGAAAGGATAGCCTGAAGCCAGGAATCAGGTGTGGGGGCAACCACAGAGAATCTGTTAACTGTTTGTACATTGGGGTGTTAAGCAGATTGCTAGCTGAACCATGAGGAAAGCTCGTTAATTGCCATCAGCTGACGAGAACTGTCCCATATCACTGAGTTATCACTTCCATCGGAGGATTGTTGTCTGGTTCTGAAATGAAAGTTGAGCATCAGCTGGAAGCACTGATTAGGTAGGGGATGTCTGAGTTTGGAGGAGACAATGAAGCCAGCCTGTTGATCCTCTGGATGTCTTGGTGCTCTTGCACTGCTTGAAGTCCACTTGGAAGTCCGGTTTAAAATTTTCACAAGCAGCAGATTTAATTTCAAAGCGTCGTACATACCAAGTGGCTCCTCCCAAAGCTAGCTGATCCACAGTGCTGCAGGGGAAGAGTTTGTCTGCAGCTGCTTTGGAAAAGGAAGAAAAGGTGGGTGTCCTGGACTGCCTGGATGGCTGAATGTGTATCACATGCTGTGTGGCTTTTTCTGTGTGAGCAGGTCACTTCTTCCCCTCTCTCCATCACACTACCTTTTGTGGGATGGAGTCAGCATAGGAACTGCTTGACACCCCCAGTCCTCGGTCCTGGCCGGGACCCCAGTTTCAGTCAGGACTGAGTGCGATGCCCTGGGGCTGCCGGCAAGCAGAACAGCCGCCAGCCATGTTGCACAAGCAGGCAATTGTGCAGCAGGAGAGGTCGGGGTCTGGCACCCTGCGTCATCCCACAGAGCCAGGGTGTCGAGTCCCAGGAGCATGTCAGAGGCAAAGAACAGATTTTTTTTTTTTCTTCTTTTTTTGTTTTTGGCTTTTGTTTTTCCTTGAGTGAAATATTTTAAACAGAAGGAAGTGATTTCATAGTTGAGCTTTTTTTTTTTTTTTTTTTTTTTTCTTCTAACAAGGCGGCTTTTGAAATCTTTCAAATGTAGCAGGGAACATAAAGCTCTTTCTCTGGAGCATGTCTTTTCCTGTGCGCTGGAGCTAAGGCAGGACTGATCTGTATACTGCACACGGCCATAAAATCAGGTCTGGTTTGGCTTGCAACCCAACGACACTTTGCATTTCATCGCGAACATGTGTTAGGTTTAAATGAGCAGTCAAAGGAACAGGCAGAAACCTAGTGGATGCAACAGTTCAAAGCTGGCATCTTTCTTCCCTTCTGTCCTCCCCATTTTTGTATCTTCTTCTTAAGGACAAAGCTAAACTGCTGTTCCTTGCAGAAGTCATAGTTGGAGTGTGAAAGCATTCATCAGGGCCAGAAGATGCAGTATCAATCCAAAAAAAAAGTGTGACAATATCTAACTGCTCTTTTAAGAAGTGATGAAAACACCAAAAGGAAAAAAATAATAAAGAAAGAAAGAAAAGGAAAAAAAAAAAAAAAAAAAGCCAATTTCAGAGCTCAGGTCTGAAAAACTAGCTCTGCTTTAGGTTTCCATGAAATGAAACAAGTCATGTAAGGCAAGGTGTTTTTAGGCATTCTTATATACATGCATTTGTAGGTAAGTATCAGCTTAGATCGCAAACATTGGAATGTCAGCCTGTATATTCTCCTGCCTTGCTTATGAGCTCCTGTTTTCATAATGTCGATAACTCTTCCCTAAACCTCTGTACACATCTTTGGACAGTATTCTCTATCTAGAATGTAGTCTTTGTCTGAGAATATTATTTTGCCATCATTATGATACCAGAGACAATAAAGGCAAAAAAATGAACCTGGTGCATGGTCCCCCTGCAGAAACACTAAAATGTGAGGTAGTTTTGTCACTCCGTTCACAGTAATTAGTCAATACCTCTTCCTGACACAGGGTAGAAAACTGCTGTATCTGAGATTATGATACTGAGGTTTTATAACTAAATTTGAAATAATAGCAACAGCTCTTCCTACAGTCACTCCAATTACCCTTCTGTTTTGGGTGAGTTCTCAATGGTGTTTGGCCCAGACCAGGCATGTCTGTTGAGCTGAGCACCACAGTTATCCCCCAGGACAGAGGAAGAGCAAACAGTGCATTCCTAATTGCTTACCCTTTATGTTCCTGGGAACTAAGAAGACACTTAGGCCTTCCCTAAGTGTCTTTCCAGCCTGTAAGACCATCCCCTTTGTTTGTAGGAATAAGGTTTGATTTATAAGATTCTGAAAACCAATGTACACACAAATAAAAATTGAAGGTTCTTTTTGTGTAAACTGTTTTGATTTAAAGAAGTCTTTTTGTGTTTGAAGACAGTCCCTTGCCATATTATAATGAAGCAATAGATGCAAGGAAAACATCTGGAAGTTCAGCAAAAACATCTGGAAGCTTGGAACTGCCCAGTAACACCTTTTTTTGCTGCCCTCTCTTTCTGCCACAGTTATGAATTGCGTGAGAGACTTGTTTTTGTACTTCTGTAGCATTTCTTTCCCAACTAGGTACCGAATGGGGATGGAAAGCAACAATTAACTGTGGTAACATACCGAGTTTCAACATGCTGTATGTAGACAGGCAACTAAAGCACACAGAATGCATTATTGATAACTGGGTGATTGATTGAAATGCACTGTTTTATTCCTCGATCAAAAACATGGAGTTCTGTGAGAGCATATTTTTAAAAGATGTTCTCAATATCTATGCTGTCTCTTCTGATGTGTGGGCTGCATCTTTCCCACTTCCGCTTCCCATGCAAACTACTAAATTGTCAGTAGAAAATGAAGAGAGCAAGAATTAGTGCTGCAGCCTGAACGAAAACACCCCGAGTGTCACCAGTGGGATGTCTTTATTTCCGTACCCCTGCAGTGTCAAGTGGATAACAGGCATGGCCTGTCTTCACCGGCTGCTAAATCTTAAAGATTTTAAACCTAAGCTTTATGAAATGTATTTTGACACTCACCGAGTAACTGGTCATGGGCTGGTATCAAGACGACACTGTCTAGCCAGAGCTTGGTCATGGATT
The DNA here is from genome assembly GCF_011077185.1 of Oxyura jamaicensis. Taxonomy (NCBI): domain Eukaryota; kingdom Metazoa; phylum Chordata; class Aves; order Anseriformes; family Anatidae; genus Oxyura; species Oxyura jamaicensis. Next base: position 74,959,584 of record NC_048926.1, on the reverse strand, counting down.
CACTTGACCATGGAAAACCTCCCCTGCCCATGGAAAGTTACTCTCATGGTCCAAAGCAAACATCTGCTCTGGTAGCACAGTGTAGCTGATACAAGGATCTCTCAGAGAGGATGGGGCTTAACTCTGAGCCCTGGAGCTAGAGGGTGACAGCTTCATCTCATCACCTTCTCCCTAAGGAGTTCTGCTGGCATGAGGAGAGACAAGGTCTTCAGCAATGTTTTCCCTGAGATGACTGGAAATAAATACATAAATACACTGTTTGCATTCGGAGACATCTATCCACAAGGTAATGGTGGCCCTGTTTGGAGAGTAGTAGCTTCCAGGTGTTTTTCCCTAAGCATGATTGTATTTTCCACGTAGAGCTGAGCTGGGGAGTGAGATCCGACTGGCGTTAGGCTGAGGGTGGCACATTCACATTTTCCCTGGAAGTGGGGGGATGTGAAGCCATAAATACCGGGTTACCCTGTGGTCAGCATGGGGGGGCTCATTCAGAGTCACCAACCCTGCCTGACCCCTGCATCACAGTAATGTCACTTGTGTATTGATTTAGTCCGGAGGAAAAACAGGGCAATAAACTCTGGGACTGGCGCTGGCAATACGAGCCTGAGCATCAATGACTTTCTGTTCTAACACACAGGGTGCAGTTATGTGCAGTCCCAGTGTTTTCAGATAAGTATATTTTAAAAGTGCATAAACTGTGAATTTAACCCACGGTCAAGTAAACTGGGAAATTGTGGCTGATGACTGTAGTCTAAATGGGGTGCTCCTCGTGGAGTTTATACGGTTAATTCTTATTACCAAAGTATGTGCATTGTGGAGGAGGGGAAGGTTTATAATGAGTGCTTTCAGAGCTGCAGCATGACTGCAATAATTTCAAGCTGTATCATCAAATATTTGCATGAAGAAGTGAAATCTTCATTAAAATGAAAGATTTTTATACAACATACCTCATCCTGTAAGATATTTGATGGGTTGGATTGCTTTCTCTTTTCTCAGTGGAAGTCCTTACGAGCTGGAATGATTGCTCCTCTGAAGATAATTCCTTTGAAAAAAATAGAGAACACGTACAGTTTGGGGTGGGGATGCTTGCCAGGGCTGCTAATGCTTACCATGTATTACTTTTTTTTTCCTTTCTTTTCTGTCTTAATAACATTTTGATACTGACTTTAAAAAAAAATAAACAAAAAAAATCTGTCTACCTTCAGCTTGTACATAGGTGAAAGAAAACGGAAGTCTTCAGAGTATTGCTTATATTTGTTAGAGTATTTAACTGTGAAATCAGTCTGTTTTAATACCAGCAAAAATAGAATTTTCATGATGTCTGTTATCCATAACAAGAGTGGACTAATAATTTTTATATTCATACAAGTAAGTGTCCAAATTCCTATATATGAATATATATGATATATATATTCTTGATATACTTTCTTACTGTATTAGCTAGATATTGCACTATTTTATAAAAGGTTTAGTAATTTTCATGAATAACTATTTTTTGATAAATGGTTTTCTGCTTTCAATTGATCAAATGGAAGCATGAAATCTTGCTAAGGATGTAAGCTGCAGTGCATACATAATTATGAAGTAGCTGAAGTGTGTCTTAAGTTTAAGATACTTTGGACTTGGATGGATGTTTTTCTTGCTTGCTTTTCATATTCTTCTAGTAAAAGCAATAACACGTGTGCCCTGTGACACTTACTGGTCTCTCTAAATCTCTCTCACTGGTCATTTTTACTATTTATACTCCTGAAAATGAATTCCAGTTGATCTTACCAAATTTGGCAGTGTAGTCCCAAACCAAATCCTGTCTCAGTGCTGCCTGGCAGGTGATAATGTTGCAAGGAAATAAAGAATAAGGAAATGTGGCATGTGAAAATAACAGTGTGGCTAGTTTATGTCATAAACCTCATCAGTAGCTTCCTTTTTCAAAACAAGCCTGAGCAAGCTCTTGCTGCTGAAACAGAAGTTTCTGTTGCTCTGGATCCAGACAGCTCTTTCTCTGAACCCAGAGCCTGTTTGGGTGTGTTCGCGGTTTGGTTCTAAATGTTTTGCTTAAGTTCTTCACTGACTCTCCCAATTAAATTTATTGCATCCTCAACTAAAGCTGATACGTCCTTGGTAACAGTCTTTTCTCTAAAGTATTCCAGGTATCCCTGTGTAATTCATCACTTCACCATTGGGAAACCATTTGGAAGTTTCCCCCATCTTTCCCCCTTCAGTTAAGAATAAGCATTATTTGTTTTCATTTGGGATCTTTTGAAACTGCTTTGAGGAACTTCCATCACTTCCCAAGGCAGGAATGTGGTTTCATTTTATTTTATTTTATTTTTGAAGAAGGAAGATCCCTCTAGTAAATCCATTTCTTTACATACAATGGAAATGAGGCCTTGTTTAATAAAAGTCTTTCCCCTGACTTCACTATAATTTATTACTTTTCAGGGAAGAAATAAATTTAACAGGCAAACTCTAGGAGTTCCTCCAAGAATGGCTAGAGAAAGATAAACCTGAGTAGTTCAATATTTACACTCATGTTCAGCTTTTGATTTAAGTAAATAAATAAATGAACAAACTACTCTAGTAATTGTTTGCATAAGTGTTTTCTTGTTTCCAAAAGGCTCACAAAGATGGATTTCAAAAATAGGTTTTATTCTCAACAAGACCATCTTTTTTTATGAATAATAGCATTTGAAAAACACACCCCTACCCCCAAGCAACAGAAGACAACCTTTTAGATTGGGTTCAGGTGAAATAACAAACCACTTTCTGTACAGTTAAATTCACTTAGTGAAAATTCACACAAAACCAAAATGAATTAGTACCATATCTCAGACATCTCAGTCTCCTAATTCCTAATTCCGCCCTCCAACACAACAGCCATGAACGTACTCATCTACTTGGGCTATTCTGAAGTAGCTGAGATGGACACTCATTTGTGGCATGTTCACTCTAACCCAGAACTCTCAGCAAACTTTGAAAAAAGCTGAAGGCCCAGGGTAGAAATTGTTAACAAGAAAAACATTAGCAATCTGTGTGTGCAAGAAGACACACATGTAAAATTTCAGCACATGGCTAAGAAGACCTGCTGATCTTAGACTTTCTCAGCTGAATATTTTGGAACAGTAGATGGCATTCAGTCCTTTAGAAGGGTCAACAATAATGCTTTTGCAAAATGGCTGCTTGCAAGATAACATTTTTATCTTCTGGAAAGCACATAGTTGCATGGGGAGTTTGCTTCTAAATGTTTTGCTTAGTTTCTTCTCTGACTCTCCCAATTTAATTTACTGCATTGCCAGATAAAATTGATACATCCTTGGTGACTGTTAAAATGCAGCATTTTGCAGTGTGGGAAGATCTGGAGTAACATACATGTCCAGCTTGTGTGTTTTCATCTTTGAGATGCCATTTGAGTATCACTGGAAACCACTGAAGGGCTAAGCCAAAAAGTCAAAGCGAAATTTACAGATAGACCTCGGCTTGCGAAACTGTGAACAAAAAAGCCTGCTGTTAACTTGTCACATTGCAAAATGGTGTTCAGTGAAGCACTGAACGATCATTTGTTTGCCATAGTGGAAAACATTTTGAACAAGAGGCTGTTTTGTGGGAGAGGCGAAGGGTGCTGCTGGCGGTGTGTTTCATCTCACTTGGGCAGCAGGAGCAAGTAGCCCAAGTCCTGTGTTTATCTGAGGGTGTCCATGAAAATAGAAAAATATCATTTTCAGTCTGAAATTATGCCTGTTCCTATAGTTTTAATTAAATTATCGCTCTCAGTGTCAAAACACAAAATTACTTCCAGTAGAAATGCTTGTGGAGACATCTGAGATGCATCATCTGCCCTCATTCTGATTGGTGGGGTAGTGACTGCAGCCCTCGAACAGCAGCCTCTGTGCTTCCCTGCTTGCAGTCTCAACATGAGAAATGTGTTAAAGGAGGATGCATAGTTTTTGTTTTTGTTTTTGTTTTCTTTCAGTGCATGCATTTTGAAGAGGAATATGTGAATGAAAATTGTAATTTGAGTACTTCTCGTTCTGGTGTCATTAGCGGGACAGCTTCCTATTTCATATAGCTGTGGGCACCGTCACTGACCACACATGGACTTTTTTTCTTTCAGACAGAGGTCTTTTTTTTTTTCTTTCTTTTAATTTTGTTTTCAACCTTCTGTGAATTAGGCTTTGTCACGCACTTGCACACTTGCACTTCCTTAAAGCTGAAAGTTTACTGCTGCATCATGGCTAGTGGCCGTGGCCAGGCTGGTGGCGAGTTACGTAGCTGCCTGAGTCTAGGCATTTTTTTCTCCCTCCTCTTCCTCCTTGCTCCCCACAGCTGCTCTGTCCACAAGACTTTGGGAACTCATCTTCCTTTATAATTTACTCTCTTGTTTATTTGAAGTCCTTGGCCTGGTGAGAAAGTTCAAAAACCATGATCTGTATGAGCTCAGAGGAAAACCTGGAGAGCAGATAAAAGGACTGTGAGCAGGTATGGAAGGTCACGGAACTTCAGAAGCAATGACCTCATTTGCTAAGTCTAAAGCGTTTGTTTGTTTGTTTGTTTGTTTTTTTTTTTCTGCCCTCAACATTGTCTGTTGTGTGAATCTGCTCACTGATGAGGAATTAGGGCTCAGGGAACCACCATCAGTGACAGAGCTTGCTGCTGCAGGCTGCTGCTCAGAGAGCAGCACTATGTGATGCAGTGGGCTGAAGCAATAATGTCTTCATGTTGGTGCTAAAAGCCTGGGAGGTTATTTAAAACTAGCAGACAAACAAAACAATGCTTCAGATAAGTTTGTGAGGGAAGCGAGAAGGAGCACATCTGTTGTTTTTCATGGTGTTGGACTAAGAGGTATCTGGGGCTTTCTGCTCTAACAAATGACTTGGCATCTTAATATGAGATTGAAAATATAGCTGTAGATGTGCAGGGAGAGTTAAGATTTTTGAAATGTTTTCCTTTGTGAAAGAGGAAGTTGTCTCCTAAAGAAAAGGGAGAGAATTTAGCTGTTAAAGCAGGAAAAGCTGCCAAGCTACTGCCTTTATCTTCTTTTCATGGAAATTGTTTCCTCTGACCCTGGACTCAGTACCTTCCTTGTTCACCTAAAAATGGTTTGGGGAGCTGTTTCCCATTTTCTGATATTGCTATAACCCCAGGAAGAAGTTATTTCTACATATGGCATTGATAATTCTCTTCTGCCTTTGTCTGAAGTAGCTTTTAAGTGCCCAGTTTTTACTTTTCTAGAATTACAACAAGTAACATAAAGTTGAATTTTTCCCAGAAGAAGCAGTGTGTGTAGAAAGAAAAAAAATAAAATAAAATAAATAAAAAAAAAAACTGATGCTCTCTTCCATTAAACAAAATTAAAATGAAAATCATAGTTCATAAAAGGAAAACTGAAGGAAGTTTTTTAAAAGAAGGTATTAAGTGGTTTTAGATGAGTAACTGGATTGCTTGAGTGACATGTATTTTTTTAAGTTTGTTATGAATTATCAAAGTAAACGTATGTAATGGCATATTTTCTACCATAAATGCATCCTGCTTCTATTAGAGGAAAGGACATACTGGAAACTGTGCTCACACATCCAAACATAGCATGGTTGCTGCACTGGTGCCCCAACACAGGGCAGCATGCCCAGCTGGGAACCCAGTGTCACCTGCCAGTCCCTTTGGTGCGGATGCTGTTGCACACGTATTTCAGTTAGTTCCCGTGAATTGTGAGGAAAAGCTTCTACATAATTACAAAAAAAAAAAAAAAAAAAAATTCATTTCATTTAAAGTGCACAGTTGAGGAACAGGCGGGTTTTTGATTTCTCTCATCAGCTGGCAGGCAGTGTGAGAAATGAAGAGCGACTAATAACATTATTACAAAGTCAGTCTTGTGTCTATTAATCAGCAGGCACAAGGTCTATGTTTGATATAGGTGGGCTGCATTTAAAAATTTTCCAGCAGAGCCATTAATTTGGTTAAGTACTTTAAGTAATGAGGTGTCTACCTCCAGGTTACAAACATTTAATGGGGAAATATATTTCTTTCAATGCGTAGTAAGGAACTGTCAGCTTGTAACTGATGTGGAAAACAGCCCTTGCACCCAGTTAATTGGGAAAAGGGCCACAAAGAGGTTGCATACCTCCAGGCTCTGAAAAGCCTCATGAATGGGGTGAGACACAGGCTGAAGGAGTCAAGCCATGTCTTTTTTGCAAATAGAAAGGCATGGCAACTCCCCTTTGCTCATACCATGTAGGAAGCAGTGTGAGAGCGACCGAGTGGGTGTTTCTAACCCCTGTTTGCACAGGTCAGAGCGGAAATTTGTGATGTAAAAGCTGTTTGTCCTGAGCTGGCAGACCTGCAAAGCATGTCTGCAAGTATTCAATGTTCCACGCTGTGTCAGCTGCACACACGGTGATGGCCTGGTTCCTCCTCTGGAGGCAGTGAGTGGCAAGGAAAAAAGCTGTGCCAGTCTGAGTAATTAATATAGCTGCATCCCCAGAGCAGAGGCAGTGCTCAGAACAGCCTGACCAACACAGCAGCAGTGCTGCCCAGCACAGGCGGAAGGAGGCTTGCCTTGCACCCCTACGGCGCAGTGCTCTTTTACGTATTTATGCGGTTACAGAGGTTTTGGTAGGGTGTATTGTATTGTTCAGCTTGTCATTTTTGCCTTGGTTCCTCTTACTGCAGCAGTTTTCTGGGACTATGGAGCACAGGAGTGAATCCCAGTGTCTATATCCTGACTCTTCACTTCAGGTTTGCTCAGCCAGACCTTCAGGCTTGGGTGCTGTGGGCACGAGGGTGCTGTGGGCACGAGCATTTCAGTCCATTCCATTAGAAAGACTGGCCTGTGCAGACAAGGTCAGTGATAACCAGGAGATCCCCTGCCTTTGTTATGTGTGTGCCCAAGCAAAAGAATGTAAGAATATAACACTAGCATATTTTCAGTTTCTGATAGTAGCATCAATGCAGAAAGATAATTTGTTCTTTGTTTCTGAATCAAAAAATTCTCCTCTGTCTCTTTTGTATGGTATCCAGTTTGCCCTCTGCAGCAACCATTTTGTTTAGATACCGCTGCATGTGAAAGAAACTGCTATGTATTTCTTGTAGTTCTTATTTGGACTGCCTTTTGAGCTTTCCAGACACGCATTAGCAGTTTGCAACTTGAAAACTTTGCCCTTCCTTCTCCTTGGAGGAGCAGAGGAATGCATTTGAGGAGATTACAAGCTGTTCTTCTATGTTAAGGTACAAGGTGAACGTAGCATGTGGCGTTCCTGCTGATATCCTCAGGTATTTCAGTCTCAGGCTCCATCTGAGAATGAGAAGTTTCTCTCTTTTTTTTTTTTTTTTTTTTTTTTTTCACCTGCAAAGAAGTTAGAGGGGTTGTGGGGTTGTGGTCTGCATTTGGGTAAGTTCAGAGCTATGCCTCCATTTTTGTACCTACAGCTTCACTTGAAGCATGTGACTTGTCGGCTGAGCCTATTTATAGTGAGTGTTTATATATACAATTAAGAATAGCAAAGGGCTTGCTTGGTCAGCATCTTTTCTGCCATAGGCTCCTGAGCATGTGCCATAATAAAGCCACAATCTCAATTTGCTAGCTGCACTTACCACACATGAAACTTTTAGGTTACCTCAGTTGCAGGTATGAGTTTTGAAAGCAGAAGGAGGTTTGCCTTTGATTTCTGGCAACCTGGCTTGCCAGAAATCAGGTGAAATGTAGGTAGTGCTGCTGGGAGTCACGTGGATGCTGGTGGGTTACTGGAACGGTTTCCCATCTTAGTGTGTAGAATGGATGTGGTAGGGTAGTGCACAAGTCTTGAAGGCTAGAAAAATCTGTAAGATTGACAGTAGGACAAAGGAAAGATTTGTAAGATAGGTAAATTGAGTGCAGTTTAGTTTGTGTTTTGTCTAAGATATTGACCACCCATAAGGTTAATCTGAAGCATGCAGCTGCAGCATGTCTACTGTTTTTCTCAGCATGCTGAGTCATATACCAAGCACCACTTAGGAAAGCAAGGACTGATTTTCCAAGAACTTATCATGCTAAAATTCTTAGTCTGAAGCTGACCAGTAAATAGTTCATGGTACAGAAAAGGAAATAGCTCTCTTGGTTCAGTGACAGTGGGTGAAACTTAACCAGGAGAGTGGAAGAGTGTCTGTACCTTGATCACAGAAGCTGATAGAAGGTGTTGTGAAATACAGAATAAATCAATGTTTCTTACAATGCTTGGCATATTTTCTGGAACTTGTGTGATTTCCCCATTCATTTATTTCAACAAAAAATTCTTTTGAAAATATATTTTATAGTATACATCAGTGGAATGCATTCATAATTTCCTGAAGAGGTTACAGATTTTCACCAAGTTGATGTAGGTACTTGTTGCATAACGAGGTGAATGGAGCAGGAGTGCAGAGAGCTGGCTTTTCACTTGCTCTTCCTTTGTTCTGGAGCCAGGATGTAGGCATCTGAAATGTGAAGGTTGGGGCAGTTCTTGGCCGTGCTGGGGTCCTCCTGCAACCTCTGCTGAAGAAGCATGCCTGCCCAGAGCCACAGGACAGGTGCTGGGGGCATGCAGGTGGCTGGTTTTGGCCTCCTCAGATTTCAGCAGGGGCTCCCATCCCAGCAACGAGTCCCCAACACCTCCTGTTGCCATGCCACCCCTCAACATCCCCCTGCCCATCCCTGCTTTGTGCCGCCTCACGGCACCATTTTCCTAAAAAGCAGAAAAATTCAGCTTCTTTCAAGTCAAAGCAAGGAGGGGTCAGTTTAAATAAATCAATAAAGTGAGCTAATTAGCCAGAAATAACTAACGTAGCATTCTTGAGATGAGGAAAGCACTCCGGTGTGCAGGGCATTGAAGCCCACGTGCCCCATGCACCATGTCCCGCTGTGTGCTGGTTCTGAACAGCAGGAGGCTTCAGGATGCTCAGCATTGCCTTGCTTGCCCTGCCAAGGAGGTGTGTGAAGTGTGGACAAGAAATGCAATCTCTTAAGCCCACAGCAAAGAATACATTAGTGCTTGGCACCATTTCCCGTGAAGTTTTCCTTTTATAAAATTTGGGGGGGCACTCTTCACCCAACCTCCTCTCCCCTCCCCTCTGTTCCTGTCTCCCAACTCCCTTTTTTTATTTGTGGCTTTACCTTTCTGCCTGCATTCAGCTAGCAGGCAGAGGCAGCACCTTTCAGAGCAGCCCAGCCGTTGCAATGGGAGTTGGGGAGCAAGGTGTAGGAGAATGTTGCTCTGGGCTCCTGGCATGGCAGAGAAAAGCAATTTCAGGCCTATTTCCCTAAAACAAAATATAGCCACCATCCTGATAGGTGTACATATCCAGAATATAGAGCTTTAGTCCTGGAAGAAGAGTTTTTGATGTTGTTGTTGTTGTTTTTTCTGAGTCTTTGAAACTAGATTGTGAAACAGAAGAAACATTTCTTGTGTTTTACACTGCCAATGACATCGAATCCCATGTTTTATTCAGCGGGCATTAAAAACAGATTTATTTAAACACTGAGTGAATCTAATCAAACTGTTGTCAGGAATGTGCTTTGAGAATACAACCTCTTACATTTCTTTTATGGATATGGATTTTAATTTCACAAGCAGATGACATTTTATTAACAGGAAACTGTTTATTTAGTGTGCTTTTTCTGTTTTTGTTTGTTTCTAATTTTGAAATGCTTTGGGTTTGTTTTTATTTTTTTGCTGAAATTACATGTTTCATGCACTGCAGTCCACCTGCGAGTTGTTTACTTTCAGAATAAGTTCTGAATGCCCAAGACACTTTCAGAGTTGTTAAAATAAATATATATTTAAAAACCTCACATTACTTTTGAAAATTGTACTTTTTTTTTCTTTTTTTTTTTTTTTTTTAAATCTTGGAATATTTAGAAAATAGGGGAATTAAATATTATGGTAGGAATAGAAGGATCCTTGCCTGCCAGGCTGCGTAGGTGGTCACTTGCTCAGAATATCTGTATTCAGATATATTTGCCTGGGGACCACTGGTTTGTGGGCCATCACAGCTGCAGTTCTCTCCCTCGTCAACATGTTCACAAGTCTAAGGAGCTTTGGATCACCTCCCCTATGGTGCTCAGGTTTTAAGAAAAAAAACAAAAACAAAAACAACAAAAAAAAAAACTGAAAATGCTCCCCCAGAGTGCTGATAATGGTTGGTGCTCAGAAACAGTGTAGGTGGCATCCGTGGTGGAGCAGCTTGTTGGCAGACACAGGGCTGCAGACTGACTGCTTTGCAGCTGGCACTGAGATGTGTTGTATTTTGGGGTTTCTGGCCTCCAATAACCCCCTCTGAGTCCACCCAAACAGAGGCCAGGCTGTCATGTTCACCCCAGGGACACCAGGTAGGGCTGGGGCGGGTTGATGCAGACAGCAGTTCTGCCTGTTTGGGTATTTTCCTTTGGGAGGGATGGCCAGGCACAGACTGGCTGGTGGTCCAGGACATGGCATTTGTGACAGTGCCTCAGGCTGCAGATGTGCCCTTCTCCATCCAAAACTCCTGGAGAGAGCTGCCCCCAGAGTGGGACAAAGAAGGAGTTCAGCATCTGGCTGTGCCAACACCAGGACTTTGCCTTGAACACTGCAGAAATCTGTGTAGGGACATTAAACAGGTAATAAAACCTGACCATGAAGTTACCTGTGACTCATACAGCAGAGCAGATCCTGCAGGGTGTCAGCTAAGGGATGTTTCCATTGCATCTTTCATTGCTGAGTGGAAGTCTCCCCAAAATTTAAAAAATAACTTAACAAAATGTTATATTTGTCAAAAGTTTTATGAGAGAGGTTCTGACATCCCAATTTTCATCTGAAGTTTAAGTTCACTGCCTCTTTCTGCTGCTGTTGCTTACAAACAGGAACGAGAAATGTATGCTGGATGTAACAATTTTATTGACTATATCTTAACTTCCATGTAAGAAAGCTGAAATCAATATATTTTTGCACATGCAGAAGGCTTCTGATACTGTTTTAGAGAGTTTTTTTGTTGTTAAGAAAGCAGGCAGTACTATGTGTAGAAAAAGCACTAGTATTGCTTACAAAGCTGAATTTATGATTTTGCAGGCAGCATTTTGCAATAGTGGTATGGTGGACCCCTGCATATGCTTTCTAAATCTGTTGTAGTGTGAAATGTGTGTCGCCACATCTTGAAACTATCTCCTCCACTATAAATAAATAAATAAATAAATAAATAAAAAGAAAATTAAAAAAAAAAAAAAAAGAAACACAAAGTGGTTGGAAAAGTCAGGCACATTGCCAGCATTTTAAAGAGCTGTTAGAGAAGAGCTTCTAGGGTAGAGATAGGTTCAGAAACTTCCTGAAGCAGCATGAGAGATATCAGTAACAGAAACATCCAAAAACGGTTAATCATTTGCTAACTCGCTTCGCAGATGAATCGTCCTGCGGTGTAGGTGGAGGGGACTTGTGCTGGATAATTTCAATCGTTGGATTATTTTCATCTCTTGAGACCGAGGTGCGTGTACAAGGACTGTGAGGATGGCCGCTGCTTCACATTCGCCCTCAGCACCATGCCCTCAGCTCTCACCCCAGGACTTGTCTGGAGCTCACAAGCTCTCAGCAGCCGATCAGTGTCCCTTCATCACATATTGGAAGCAATTGTCTCCACCGTTGTCCCCCACCTTGAGAACTGCCACATGTGAGGTGTTTTGGGTGCCAGCAGGCCTCATGGAGGGTGTGCACGACCCCTCTGGTGCCTGACAGCCTGCTGGGCCCTGCGCGGCCCTTTTCACCAAGAAGGCAAAAAGCAGAGGAGCCCTGGCTTCTTCTTCTGGTCCATCTCCCAGTGACATCACCCAGACAGCCACGGCACGTCCCTCCATACAGGGATGCTCAGGTGCTTTTCCTTTCACCACCCCTCAGAACAAAACAAGAAAACATTTAGATGTCCTTGAAGCCAGCCAGCACAAACACAGTTGCAGCAGTGGCTTAAACAACTGCTGTAAGTGCTATATTAAACAACACACTTTTGGAAAGCTACACTGTGCTAAATAAGCCACAGAGAGATGTAAGGGCCATTCCTCAATTTGCAGTCCTTTCCTGCTCCCTGCTTAGCACGTTGCAGATCACTTTAATTATGAATACTCTCCGGGGGGGGGCGCGGCCCCCAACAACCCAGGAGGAAAAGAAATTGCCCTGCACTGTGGCAAGGAATGGTTTTGTCAGCAAGTGTCTGGTGATTATTCAGCACAGGATGGAGACATCTTGTAGTCTAGTGATGCTGGCTTAATGGGACAGCCTCCCAAATTATCACAAAATTCAGAGAGTAAGTCTGGGAACAAGGACGACACCAGGTCACCTGTGTCCCCCTTCTGTTGTAAATAACTTCTGGAGTTGTCTCTTTCCATGTTTTGCAGTTTTTTCCACAGAACTTTTCTGAGGAGAAACTTCAGCTTTAAATTGCATTTGCAAATACTTGCATGCATCTGCTCTGGTGATGTGCAGGGCTCCTGCAGGTGCCAGTGCACACTGCCGTTCCCTTACCTGCTCTCAAGCCTCCTGACAGGGTGTAGTGTACTGCATTTTGTGGACAAACTCATTCCCTTGCTGCTTGATGTGTTAGTTCTTACTGTGCCCTGCTCCATCTACTGTTAATTATTGCATTTCCCACTCAGAATGCCTGGATTGCGGCAGCTTTGAAGCACAGACCTGCTGCTAGCAGCAGCTTTGATGGCTATAACTGAACTAAACTTTCTCCTGTCAACCTCAAAGTCCTTCCCAAATTGACCCTGATGAACACAGGCATTATTCTGTGGTGCAGAATAAGGAGGAGATGAGGAACATCCAGGCTGTGCATCAGAGACAATTTTTTTTTTCCTTTCTTTTTCTCTTATATGAATGTGATAAACTGGCAACTGCAGTAATGTATAGAGTGTAAAGACCGGAGTCCAACAGCAGCAGACTTTGGTCTCAAGGGAACTTCCCTGACCAACTGGGAGGACAACAAAAACCAGCACTGTCTGAGCAGTAATGTTTGTGACTTGCTGGAGCCAAGCCCTCCTGTGTAGGAGGGGAGCATGGAAGTCATAGTGGTGCTCCAGCACCTCTATTCTCTCCCGTGTCCTTCAGTAGGTAGGTACAGCCCTGTTTTTGAAAACAGTGGTCAGTGTAGGAGGATGGCAGCTGCACCACAGCCAGCACCCACGTGCTGAAGCACCGAACCCAGCATCAGCAGTTCCCATAGGGTGCCAGCACCAGGGGCTTTGCAGAGCACTCAGGCATAAGCTGGTGACATTCCATGCATCTTACCTGCAAAGTGTCATTTGAGGAAGGAGTGCAGTCAGGGATAAACAACACCAGTGGTTTTTTTCAGGAAAGTGCTGGAAATACCATGGGGTTGTTAAACTCACTGTCAGTTGGTCATGCTCCCAGCCTCCTGTCACCATTGAGCACCAATGGGCACAGTTATGTGTCAGGGTTCAAGCAACAGGACAGCAGCAACAGAACACTTCAGCATCAAGCAATACAGTTGTGGTGCCACCAACTGTCTAAAGCAGCTGAAAGCTGAGTGATTTTGGAGCAGGATGCTGCATCCCTCACTGACTGCCTCTCCAAGAAGGTAACTGAGGCAGAAGATCATGTGCCCTACTCTTCCCTATGTGTAGCTTGCACAATAGCTAGCAAGAGCCCAGCAGCTCTGCAGCCTGTTGTGCTGCTTGTTTTGGGACTTTTTATGTGAGGCACAGCTGTGATCCATCCCCAGGCTACAAAGCCTGCCTTCTTAGGAGAAGCAGCTGGGGCCATGGGCTCTTCCTGCAGAGCTGACATGGCCTCTCTTCCTTCTGCACTCATCCCTGGTTTTGCTAGCCTGGCTTTTCTGTGCCTACAGCTTTGAGCTGAGCAGATAAATGATGTGAAGCCAGCTAGGACCACCAGGATTTTTCATTGACATCCACCAAAGGCTGATCTGAGGGCGCATCAGGGCTCCCCCACTTACACCTCCCTTTGCACAGGCATTTTTGTCAATGTTACCGCAATATATCCTTCACTGTAACACATTTAAAAAGAAAATGAGGTCAGCTGTGATTGAATTCCTTTAGCCTGTTTGGGTTTTTGTTCTTATCTCAAGTTAAAAAAAAAAAAAAAAAAAAAAAAGCTGTGTATTTCACATAGAGCACCAGGAGTACTTCTTGGAAGCAATTACTTTGCTGAGTAGATGGATTTTGCAAGCAGTTTGCTTACATTGTACTAATTGCTTTCTTTTCCTTTTTTTTTTTTTTTTCCAAAAAAAAAAAATCCTGAGTAGCGTGCCTTTTGCCTCAAAGGTCTCCATTTATCTCCTGCTGCTTTCCCTTTGCTTTAGGTGCAAGCCCTCAGATAACTGCTCAAAAACAACTGCAGAAAACTTCCAAACTCATACATCAATATGGCTACCCCAAAATAATCAGACTTAATTGTGAGCACTGCCAAATTAAAACATCTGAATGATCCTGCAGGCACTGTTTTTGGTCTGTGCTGTGGGAGGAACACTCAATGTTGCTGCTGTAGTATTGAAATAAAAACAAAAGTTGCTGTGTCCCCACATTCGATCTCCTGGACATGTGCTGTCACTGCAGTGCCTGTGAGCACAGCCTGTCTACATGGTGCTGTAGGTTTTCATCCTGGAGCAATCCAGGAGCTGGCAGCAGGAACCTGTGGAGGTGTCTTTAAATCCCAGAGGCTCTGTTCCACCTTTTCTGCTGATCCATAACTTTGCTGCCTCATCAGCCCGATGGCTGAGCTGCAGACAGCTGCAGCAGCTGAAGGTAATCCAGCTGGACATTGCATTTAGGGTTTGGTAGCAGACCTGGTCCTTCACTTGCTCTTTCACCAGGGAGTAACAGCAGATGTACACTAGCTAGGTCTTCCATTTTGCAACCTGCATCCATGATTACAACACTGTGTTGTTTCAAGTGGAAGGATGCATACCAAGACCTTCTTTTGAAGACTGATAACCTTGCAGAAACTTCTTGTGTGAAAAGCACGAGAGAGCCTGGAGGGGCCTTTTGTTTTTCCTTTAGGGGTCTGCTCTCAATGAAGCTGTACCTTTTTTTGACCATTTGTTTTCTACTACTGCTTCTGGAAGACAGAGGAGATGTGATGTCTTTGATGGGTGTCTCCCTGCTTATATGTTGTTCCCTTTCCCTGAACTGATGTCCAGATCCTATTTCTAGAACCTCTTCTTTCTGAGTTATCAGAGCAGCACATCACACAGATGTGACCAGTGCATATAGCATTCAGGATTGGTGGGAGGGGATCAGAAGGATCCAAGTGCGATCCCAAGCATGCAAAACAAATTAAGCTTGTTTTTCGGATGCCACTTTTTTGTCATTCTCTGCATGCAGACTCAGGCTTTCCAAGTGTGTAGCAAATGCTTTCATGGGTGTCTTCTGCCTCTGGCACCCCATAGTGTGGCCTGCCTGGTGCACAGCTGGTCTGACACATTTGATCAAACTGGTGTTACTGGTTATTTTAAAAAGTAAAGTACCATCCTACAACATATAGTAGCTATGTGAAGTATTACCAGATCAGCTCTAGTCTGCATCTCAGAGAGTTGTTTAAAATGCCTTATGTGTTTTGAAAACATCTGGATGGTTTTGTTCTCAACCAGCAAAGGTTTTACACTTACCCTCACCTACATCTTGTGCTCCGTGAGGACCAAGGTTCCTGGCTGGGAGGGTGCTAGGAAAGAAACATTCCCAAACTCCTGCGCAGTGGGAGCAGCACGCTTCTCCGAATGCTCCTGGGGAGCCACAAGTAGCTCTGTGCTGCTGGGAGAAACCGGTATCCACCCTAGTCTGAAGACAGGTGGACATGGAAAATAATTAACATCATCTCTGGTAGAGTCATTAGGGAGGCCAAGTGTCTGGGGGAAACAGAGATGGCTCCCTTGTGCCCAGCAGCAGCAGCAGCATCACCCAGAACAAACCCAACTACAGTCAGGACACATCAAAACTCTCTGCAGAGAAAGTAATGATGTTAACCTTCCTTCCTCACTGGATAGGTAGGGGCTGGATCGAAGTGACCTTCATCTGTCACTTCTCACAGGCATGCCCAAGAGGGACGGAGGTGGCTGGGAACCAGCCTGGTTCTGCCATTGGAAGTGTTTCAGCGTTCTGCCACAATACAATTGCTCTTTCATGAGTAGGTGGGAGTGAGTGAACTGAAAGAGTATGCCTTGCACTATTTCTTTTGTTGTTGTTACTTCTTCTATCGTAGCCCAAATCCACAGTCCATTATGAGGAAGCTGACACAAGCAGTGTGCCAGAGGTTAGAGTCGCATCCTCAGAAACATGCAGATTGAGCAACCTTTAATGTGGTATGATAGTGTTCTTTTTTTGTGGTTTCAGAAGCTATTTATATAGAAATCTTTAAGCCACAGTGATGCAGGATGTGGTGGTAACACAGTAGCTGAAAGGCAAGCACTATTCTTGGGCACTTCTAGGTCCCATGCTTTGCTTACCAGGGGTTAAACTTAGACCTGGACAGCACACTGCCAGAGGTACAGCACTGCTCCTGAAAAGCATCTGGGACACAAGAACTGATCTGCTGTGCCGAATCAAACTCACGTCATTGGTAAATACATGAATATGGGGAAACTCACTTAAAGACTCATCATTGGCCTAACTCAGAAGCAGTTTTTGGCTAACTTCAGGGGGGATGAGACTGGGGTCCCCTCCTTCACAAGGATGCGGGGTGTCTCATGCATTCTGAATTTCTCCCTTGCTTTGATTTTTACCTGCTCATGCTGGATTGAGGACATAATGCAGAACTGTGCAGAGCATCACTTCCCCAGTAGATGTATTTCAGCATTTCCAGCAGCCGAGACAAAGGACCAACTGAAGATGTACCTTTTTTTTTTTTTTTTTTTTTTTTTTTTTGAATAAAGCCTTATTTGGCAATGTGATTCTCAAGTAAAGGCTAAATTTTATCAATGTGGTCTTCTGTGTTTGCCTGAAGAGTTTTAATCAGTATCGATTCAGTGATAGTATGCACAAGGGAAATTACAGAGAAGCTGCCACTGGAATTCAGATATTCACCAACACCAGTGAAACATTTCCAGGCTCGTCACTGTATCTCCTATTTTAAGTATGGGAAATACTGTTTTTACCACAGTTAAATTATATGCTGCAGGATGGCAAACACCCTTCTGACAGGGGGTGTACACTGCCTACTGTACACTTTTGCAATGCTTCTTTCTGCATGATAATATTTTAATGAATCCACAGGCTGGTTTCATAGAGGTTGATAAAGCACTTGTCTTTGATTCTCCCTGACATCTAAGACTTAAGTTACAGTATGAGGTAATCTTATCCAGACAGTGAACATCAGGTGTTCGAAGGCAAACCAGAGGCATCTGTGAGAGCTAAGAGGTTGTTGCTTACCTTTAAATCACATCTCATCTGCGGAGTAGAAAGACAAGCTAGAAGCTGTGTTTTCTGCCTATCAGCCTCATCTAGACAGGTTTAAATGAGTACATGTAGAATTAAGTTCTGAAACCTGGAACTTACCCCTCTGATAAGCTGTCAGTATAAACTAACCACAAAATCAGGGTGGTTAATCACTCAGTGGTTAACTGAGTAATCACTCAGTGAAGTGCTGTGCCATGCCTGTCTGCTGTCCTAAGGCTTTATCCTGCCTCTGCTCTATCATAGCTCTTTGTAGATGTTTCAGTGGTTGGGTGATAGCAGAAGTGATGTCCTTTGAGCCTGGACACCCTCCTTCTCCATGTGAGAGCTGCTTCAGCTGTGGCATGTACAGGGGACTTGCGTGCATGGTCTACCCCAGGCTGCTGCTGCTTTCAGGCAGTATTTTTTTTTTGTTAATGTTCAGATCAGGAGTAGGAGGTCTGCTTGGGAAGGAGGCTATCCCAGCAAATCCAAAAGACCATCTGATTGTCCAGGAAGACATATTCTGGAGTTCCCTAACCACAAGAGCTCCCTCCCTGTTGTCCATCTCAATCTGGAGCTCTGCTCTTTGCTTTGCCAGGGAGGCACAGATGTCACAATTGATTCTGCTCTAAAATCCGTGTTTTGTGTAACTGAACTTATCACAATTGTTTCAAGGGATGTCCACCACACCTTACCAGTTAGCTATCATTGGATATATTCCACTAGGGCTCAAATAAAAGCACACACAGATTTCTTGCAGTTGAGTGTACAGCGGTGCCATTTCAAGTGTCTCTACCCTTTTGTAGCACTTTGTCCTGTTCACAGTCTGGTACGAGTATGGGAGAAGCTGTTTTTATTCCTATTAAGGAAGCAGATAGAGGCTAGTATGTTCCTTCTAACATTACTAGTTTCATCTTACGTAAGAATCTAAGCAGGCCTTTACACATTAAGTTGCATCCACCCATGCTTCATTTGGAAACTTGTGTTGCAACTGGAGCTCATCCAAAGATAATACCAGCAATACTTAATGTCCCTGACAACAAAGGAAAATACAATTAAACAATCTCATGCACCAATGTTGCTTGAAATCTGCTAAACAAAGTGTATAGCTTAAGTGTGGCATTGTGACCATCCCCGGGAAAGTGCCAGAGTACACGGGGGGTTTACAGATTCCCAAAAGAAAAGCAGGGAAAGCAGTATTTTTTTTTTTTTCAACACCGCCATGAAAGATTTTCCTGTGCTTAAAACCTGCAGGTAGTTACAGGAGCGAAGAAACGCCCAGGTCCCTGGCATATTAAATATACCTTGGAGGCACAGGCAGAACGGAGTGCAGCTTGTGAGCTGCCTGCGGGGTGCCAGCTGTCCTGCTCCTGCCTGAGGTGACCTCTGGCCATGAGCCTTCATGTGTGGGTGGCATGGCCACCATGAGGACTTTGGGGTTTTCCACTCTCTGCTGACCCGCAGGGCTCCCTCACGGCTGATGCTGACAGAAGGGATGGGGTTCTTGTCATTGTCCATGGAGGCATAGGTGCACGTGAAGGGCGTTTTGTGTGTCTTCAGGCCCATCAGCTCAGAGTCACCACAGGGCCACTGCTTGTCACCCCCAGCTGCCACACAGCAGGCCTGAAAGCCTTGCCAATTCCTCTTGCCTCTGGGACACGTCTGTCCCCCACCCAGTGTGTCAAGTCATGACCATGAGCAACCACTGCCAGTAAAGAGGAGGCTGAATTTCAGCTAGGAGGTGCAAGTGGGATGCCAGGTGTGACTGAAAGGTGATTTCTTGCTCCTGACTTTCCCCATAGCTCTGTTGCATGTGTTTCTTTGTCCCGTGTCACCATGGCCCAGGGACACCATCACCATGAGCCCCAGGAGCCTCTGATTAGCAGGACTTTTGTGCTCCTGTTCCATCTAAGCTACCGCCTCCAGTTTGGGACTGCATGAGCATTTCTGTCTGCAGTAAAGCATAAAGGCTCTTGTAGAAAGGCTGAAAGCTGAAAAGGACACTGAGGTTTCCTCTGTGTGTCAGGTTTTTGGCAATGGAAAAACTCCATGGGGACTACTGTTTGTCTTTACACAGAGATAAATACTCAAATTGCTTTGGCAACAGCCGGGCCTTTGTTCAGAGATTAGCTTCACATATCTTTATGAATTTAGAAATCAGTTGGAATCCTGACCATTGGCACTTAATGACTTCCTGTTTTTGTCTAAAATGCCTTTTTCATAGATAAATGGCTTACTTTTGTCTTTTGTGGGGGGAAAAAATAAAAAAACACTGTCTCTCTCCTGCAGTCATTAGATCAGTGACGAAATCTGTTTTCCCTTGACAACCTTTTGAGTTGAGGGATTCAAATGGATGTGGATAAGCTGCCCTAGGCTCAAGCGATTCCTTTTCTTTTCTGAAAGCAGCTCGCACATGCCATCTTTGGAGGATGTCCTTTAAAACAGTGACAAACATACATTTGAAACAAGGGGATATCCAAACACCTTTGGTTTGCACGTGTCAGTTGAAAAACATTCCCAGTCACCTAAATTTGCAATAGCATTGATTTCTCCTGCAGAGGTGTCAACTAGAGGCTCTTTGAAGGTGGCCAGGTCAGCTGGCCAGAGATCAGCAAATTCATCTCTCTGTGCTAACCTGGGCTGGAGTTTAATGAGTACCCATGAAATGAACCAGCCAGTTCTGATGGCTTGCTTCTGCTCACATCTCATTTTCTCATCATTTTTTTTTTTTTTTTGATTTGTTACCATCCATCCCTAGGCAAGCTGGCTTGAGGAGGCAAAGGCACGTGCTGGAAGAGAAGGCCAAAAGGTGTCAGCCACCCCAAAAAGTCCCTTTGTCAACCATGCATGCACTAAATTGAAAAATCTAGCAAACCTGTCAGTTTTCCTTGTGAAATTGTGAAAAACTCTTGGAGGTTTGCTCCCTGTCCATAGGGAAGTCATGATTTTGTCTATGATCTGCAAATTCAGATTTGCTCAGCTCATAGGAGACTAAAACAGGGGTCCTTGGGATGGGGCAAGCTGTGAAGGACAGGCTGGTAGCTCATAGCATAGAGATCCTCCTCCCGTACACCTCCTAGCTGGGTGTTTTCTCCTATTGCCTGGGTTCTCTTGCTCCAAACCATTTTTCAATAATTATCTGTAAGATACTGTTTCATGAAGATGGATGCAGATTTTTGTTAGCTTTCCTTTGTTCTCATTTCCCATTTTGCACTGCTGGAGATATTCCCTCTTCCCCTCACACACAACCCACCAGTGAAATTCAGGTGTGAAACCCAAAGTTTCTACAGCATCAGAGTTTCTCAGCCAGGATACATGCCTGATAGAAAGCAGCATTTTGTGCTCAATCAGAAACACAAAGCATGGTAAGCCCCAAGCCTTCTGGAGCCTGTGGATGGAGGTGCAATATCTCATTTTTTTTCAGACTTTGGCAAATCTAGCAGGGGATTATTTTACCTTTCTTAACCTGGTCCATTTGTGGTAGCCACATTTTATATTCTAGCATAAAAATTCCATGGGTGAAAGCAAACCTTACCCCAATGCCATCTATTTCCAGCAGAAAACTACAGATAACAGCAACAACTGTGTTTTCATTCAGTAGGAACTATAAGCTATATTGTAGTAATGTTGTGGCAAAATCAGGGACAATGATGTCAGACTAACATTAGAAGAATGACGCCTACGCTCTGTATGTTTACAGCTCAATAAATGGTCTTCACAGGTCCTTTGCATATATAATAATGCAGCATTCATTTCAGATTTCATTCTATAATATTTCTATCTGGGGAAAACAATACATAGCTATAAACGAGAACTGTTTCATGCAGTATGTATCTCCATTTGAGCTACACACACAATAATATGTAGGGTGATAAGGAGGCTTATTGATAAAGCTTTACAGATGGCAAGGGCATGAAAAAGTGCAGTTGTGCTGCAGCTGATGAGGTTTTTCCCCAGCTTGCATAGCAAGCAGCTGTCCCTGCTGAAGGTGTCATTGTGCTGGGAAATATCAGGCATTTCTGAAGCCTTTTGGCTACAGCTCTGTTAAATACAGCCAGGGCTCTGTGCTTTTATGTTTGTTTTTAATAAGCAAGGCAGATGTAACACAGTTTCCTCCACATCTCCACCACCTTGCTGCACAACAGACAGGCCACTACATGCCTGCAGCTCGTTTTGGATGCTGCAGTTTCTGTTTTCTTTCTCCATGCTTTCCTGTGGGTGCAGCACAGACCATTCAGGTCTGTGCTGCTGTGCTCCTGGGGAAGTTGTGTCCCCACGTCATTGCAGCAAGAACCTGCTCCCTGTCGGTCACCAGTGGTGGTGCTCAGTGTCCTTCTCTCTCTTGGTCCTCATTGTCCTGCTGGAAGAAGTGGTGCAGTTGTCCATCATACTCTGACACCAGGATGGGATTTGGAGAGGACAACCTCTCCTCTTGCTCACTAAATTGAGCCCTTTCCATATTTTCCTCCCCCACCACTCCTCTAGATGAGGAACCTGCAGGTTGGGCTTCAGATCATACCAGCAAACAGCAAAGTCAGGGTGGACACGCGGATGAGTGGAAGAGGGCTCACAGCAGG
This sequence comes from Oxyura jamaicensis, assembly GCF_011077185.1. Classification (NCBI taxonomy): domain Eukaryota; kingdom Metazoa; phylum Chordata; class Aves; order Anseriformes; family Anatidae; genus Oxyura; species Oxyura jamaicensis. The sequence continues at coordinate 74,937,639 of NC_048926.1, read as the reverse complement.
GACACACAGTGGTTAAGGCAGAGAAAAGAGGTGTTTTAGGACAGGGATGTATTGGTGTGGGTCACATCTCACCAGAGCCTGAGAGTAACCTCCCTCACACCCCTTTCCCTCCTTCCAGCTCTGGTTTGCTGCCTTCTGCTTGAAATGCATTTTTTATCCCCATTCACGAGAAGCAGAGGATGCTCCGCTCTGCGCATGGGAGATCAGGGTATGAGCAGCAGTGGTGTGTGACTTGGCAGGAGCAGCTGCACTCCTTTTATCTCACCACTGTGAGCGAGGGGAAAATAAATGTTCATGGAATAAATGCAGGCTGTCTTCATCCAAGGCGAAAAGGCTGAATAAAAAAAAAAAAAAAAAAAAAAAAAAAAAAAAAAATGGTGCCGCTTAGGAAATGCTTTGCCTGCTAACCTTAGAACTTTCAAGAGCAGATATGACTGGGCTGGGTTGTGTCCTTGGCCACCACAGGGACACAGGGGGACAGGGGCACTTACCTGTGCTTGGTTTAGGGTCTGTGCAGTGTCTGCCCTTCACTTCACTGAAAAACAGAAGAAAACTCCTTAAGACATACTGGGAACATTTCTCCTGCCCTCTTCAACTTCTTTACTATTAACCATGTCCAATCTTCTGGCTGTGTGTGCTTCTCAGGTGTGGGGACCTGTACTTGCTTTGGCTATAACCAAGTTTCTATAAATACAGGTATCAGTGTGAGACAGTCTCCACTGGCAGGAAAAAAAATCATCCCAAAAGGTCTGTTCTTAGCAATAAACTAAACCATGGCATGACTGCCTGTGGTAGCACAGATGTGATTTGTCTCTCAGGTACAGCCTTAAAGCAATATTTCTGTGTGTTGTTTACCTTAGCCTTTTTTCCTTCTGTACTGTATGAAATTTGTTGTGTTGTTTTTGCAGACGTGCATTAGAGGACTGAGGACTTAGCAATAAGTGACTAGTTTGTTAGTGTTTATCCTCATGTGGTAGTATGTTTCCTTTCTGCTGCTCTTTTCTTGGAGTTGTTTTCTCTTTTGTTTTTCAAGTTGCTCATTTTTGTGTGATTTATCATGCATGGTTTCGTGTGTCTATTGCCCACAACAGTTTTTACTCCCTCGCAATCACATCTTGACATGATGCCACACTTACTCAGGAGTTTCCAGGCTTGCAGCTACCATGGATTTTATTTCAATCCAGACAGCTGCACCGGACAGGGGTTTGGGGCAGACGTGATGCAGTCATACCATGGTCATTGGAAAGCCCTCAGTACAACCTCCCCACAGCATAGCAAGCCAGACTATGCTTGAGGAGCTGGAATTTCAGCCCTGAGTGAGATGTATCATCACAGAGCAAGTTCCAGAAGATGCGATTAGTGTCATGACTGCATTGTTGTAACTCAGATTTGTGCTTCCCAGTCAATAGGGATGCTTCCCCTCTTGTCTCATTAAATCTTGTTAAAGGATGCTGTGCTATTTTCCCTGTTCCCCTAAGCTTTCCCACCCCTCAGCCTGATGGGCATTTCCCAGACCCAGAGGGCAGACCTTGGCCATGCACTGTGGAGATGTTGCTCACGCTACAGACCAGCAGTCAGGTCACGTCCAGGTGGGGACAGCACCCTACAGGCTACCAGGGCTGGAGGCATCACCCCAGGGTGCTCTCTGTGCAGACAACTCAAGGACTTAGCATCTGCAGCTTCTTATGTGCATGTTGGGCTCTCCTAGTGCCATGGCAGGCTGATGACATACCCATACAGGTGATCAGGTGTGATTCCTTGAATGCAGTAGATCTGCTTTGTATGTCCTTGTAACACAGTTTTCACAGCATTTATAAAATGCTAAGATGCAACCTGGAAGTTGCTCACTTTGTGCTCCTCTTGGTTCTGTTCCTGAGCAGAAAAATACATCAAGACTTTGAAGTACGCTGAAGGCTTCTCAGTATATAGACAGCTTTTTGGATCTCCTTGTTTTATTAGATGTGCTATTTTTAGGTCTTCTTTGTTGGTGAAATCAATGCACAGCAGATTTCAGAAAAGGGAAGAATTTAACCTCACTTTTAGCTTGGTATCACTTTACTTTGACAAATATTCCAAGAAAGAAGTAGAAAAAATAAACTCCAAGCTTTTTTTCATTCCAGGGGAAGAATTCCACATTTAGCAGATGACCTAAATCTGAAGTAGCAGGAGCCTGACACTTTTACTTTCCTTGCATTGTACCTAATTCAAACACACCCTCATCCTGAGTGATGCTTTCCAGTATTTTCCAGGGCACTGACAGTTAAATAACAAGTGAGAGGAAAACCAAGTAAGAGGCATTGTTTGTGTCACCATTTGCAAGCACTTAGCTTAATAAGCCACAGGAGCCATTAGCATGGTGGGAAGTTTTCCTAGGAAAATGCCAGGGGCTAAAGGGAAACAAAACCCGCTAGACTGAATGGGGCTGGCTTCAATGACTTTCCTTCCCAATAACAAATGTCTGTTCTGAAACCTGAAACTCGCACTGTGTGCCCAAAGTTCAGTCCTGGATCTTGTGTGGAAGAAGCTGCGTGGAAGAAACCAGATGGGAAGTCGGCAGGGTCTGCCATGGGGGGCCAGGGCAGGCCAAGTTACCTCTGGGGTCTGGAGTTACACCTGTCTTCTGCTCTCCACAGCCTCATCATCAGCTGGCACAAGCAGCAGGGTGGCAGCATGCAGAGTGACAGCTTCCTCTGCTCTCAGAGCTGTCCCGGGCATCAGCCCTATATTTTTTCCTTTTATCTTTAAGGGCAGAATGAGGAGCATGGAGAGTTTAGTTGCTTGCTGGACCACAGCCCTCTTTTTCTGGAGTGCAACCATGTCAGGCCTCAGCATGTAGTTTATTGGACCTACCTGGGATACTGAGGAGCCTTGAGAGGCTCTAAAACTCCACCTGAGACCAATGATCAGTGCAGTGAACTGCATGTGGACTTCTGTCAATGATGTTGGGACTGTCTCGGGGGCTAATGGCAACCTGCCTCACCATACTGCTGCCTCTTGTTGCTGCTATTAACGTATCCAAAACTGATAGCAACAGAATGTGCTGTTTGATACATTTAGTTTCTCCACAAAAAGATTTGAAACCAAGCAACAAAAAATGCTGGAAAATTGGAAGCTTTCAATTGCAACTTTGAGCAACCCTAAGAGAGCCTTTCTGTCAGCCCCATTGTTCCCACATTGGACTTCTCTGCTACAGGCTGGGTGAGGATGCTGTCATCATCTTTTGTCCTTGACTGGAAATCCCATGACTTGCAGAGTTCCCGTCTCTGATGTTATTCTCCAGAGGCAGCCTGTAATGAAGAAAATACATGCCGAAGCTGGAACAAAGTCCACCACTGCCTTGCTAGCTAGGAGGTTGAGCACAACCTCCACAGCTTCTGCACAGCTTCTGCAGCGAGTGGTTGACTTTGGAAGATTTTCTCAGTTTCTGCAGAAACGAGCCTAGCAGGGCTGCTCTGTGAGGAAGGCAGCCTCTGAATCAGCCTGGGCCATCCTGCATATAAAGAGATGCGGTTTTCTACTGTTGTAGGAACAGGTATGGGTAAGGGACAAAAGAACAAAATCCTCTGCCCAGGCTTCAAGTGCTGTTTTCCAGGCCTGCTGGAATTTGAAAGAGCTGCAGACAAAGGCTATGAAGTGGACTCGTGTTTGATGCCACCTCACAGTGGGAGAATTTCAGCCCTATTCTGTAAATATGCTGCCAGCTCCTAACAAAGTAATCTAGCAAAAGGAGTCAGGGCTTTTTATGGGCAGCTGGCAGCTAGCCTCCCCGCTTCTTGCCCTGTGTCTGTTGTTGACCAGCAAAGTGATAGGCTTAGAGGGCCACTGTGGCATGACTGTTTGCAAGCAAATTTGGTTTGGGGTTGTTTTTTGGTGCATTGAAAACCTGTGTGTGCTTGCCCGGTTGGCAACCAGTGTCTTGTAGCACAGCACACCCTGCAAAGCCATTCAGAAACTGCTCTTCTGCCTGATCTGGGTGAGCGGTGTCTGAAAGGAGAGGTGTCTGCATGGCGTGCAGCTGCTGCTGCCCAAACTGGAGACAGCAGGCAGCATGGCAGAGTCTGACTGAGGGCAGCTATGGGACCCACGGAGCTCACTGACACCAAAAAAAAAAAAAAAAAAAAAAAAAAAAAAAAAAAAAAAGGGGGAGGCAGTATATTAGCAAATACCATGGTGAGACAAGAACCTGCTAGAAACAGCGTTGGCCAGGCAGTGCTGGGAAGCCCTCAGAGCTGCTCTTAAGCCCGCCGGCTGATGATAAGACCTCAGTTCCCACCCCCACCAAGCATGTCAGCCTGGAAGATCTCAGGAGCACTGTCTTTGCTCTGACAGGATCTGTGTGCAAGGGCTTCCCCCATCATGCCCAGATTCACAGCCTCCATAACCCTGCAAGAAGTTAATATCACTGTTTGACTCAGTATTCCCAGTAAAATGTGAGGCATTTTGATTTAATTTCTGCACTGAGCTCCAAATGTTGTTCTGGGCTTTGTCCCCATAAGGGCTTTGCAGAGCAGAGAAAGGAGGGGGAGGCATTTTAATCAGGGTAAGGCTCTTTGGCATTTACACTATTGAAGCCCGAGGAGTCTCTCAATTTCTGTTGAATAGAGCCCTAAGAAAAGGAGTAGATCTGTTGAAGGACAGCATTTCAGTGCAAGAAGGATGTGTGTTTAGGACTTTCCATTACATAATAGGGCTGAAATGGATTAACAAGACCCAGGCTTTCTTTT